>NC_135214.1:16212137-16327137 GCF_052324685.1 Brachyhypopomus gauderio
CTCAACACCAAAGTGGCAGGTTGAAAGTTTCAGGTAATCTCATCCTAACCTTACCTCAATCAGAGTGAACAGGATCAGGGTTTTGGGTTTATTAGTGATCTGGTTGCTATTTTTGTTTACATTTTAAAATAAAGTAGCTTTAATCTTATTACCGTGTAACAAATACGGAGATAACAATAATTACAGTGCAATCAATATTTATACCTTAGTCTACTGAATGGTGAAAGATCAAAAGGTACCCACTGCAGACAGATGCATAATTATATAAATGAATTCATCAAGTTGATATACAGTACATAAGCATTTGTATCATGAATGAACAGAATGCCTAACAAAAAAAGCTCAGTCAGCCATGCGTGAGTTTGATGTAAACAGATTCCTTGCCCTAGTGTCTGAAGCTAAATGGGAAAAAATTTAAAGATTATAAAACACAAAACGATTGTGGATGATATGGGGATTGAATATGGGGTGTGATATATTTCCGCCATTTTAAGTTATTAACTAGTTATACTTATATACCAGATTGTGTTCTGCTTTACTAGCCCAAGAGGACTGCCATCCCTAGCAATATGTCTTTAGCGATATCTTTGCTACCAGCTACAAAGGACAGGAGAAGTGTGTGTGTGTGTGTGTGTGTGTGTGTGTGTGTGTGTGTGTGTGTGTGTGTGTGTGTGTATGTGTGTGTATGTGTGTATGTGTGTATGTGTGTATGTGTATGTGTGTGTGTGTGTGTGTGTGTGTGTGTGTGTGTGTGTGTGTGTGTGTATGTGTGTGTGTGTGTGTGTGTGTGTGTATGTGTGTGTGTGTGTGTGTGTGTATGTATGTGTGTGTGTGTGTGTGTGTGTGTGTGTGTGTGTGTGTGTGTGTGTGTGTGTGTGTGTGTGTGTGTATGTGTGTGTGTGTGTATGTGTGTGTGTGTGTGTGTGTGTATGTATGTGTGTGTGTGTGTGTGTGTGTGTGTGTGTGTGTGTGTGTGTGTGTGTGTGTGTGTACCTGGTGTGAGGAGGATGACTGACATGGTGATGAGTGAACAGACCAGCAGGATGACCAGCAGAGCAATAGCGATGCCCTTCCAGTTCCTCTGAGGAGGACTCACCCCACCCAGATCCTGCATGGAGAGAAAGAGAAAGAGAGAGGAGCAGAGTGGGGAGGGAGGGGAGGGAAAGTGGGAGGAGAGGAGGGAAAGAGGGAGGGAGGGAGGGAGGGAGAGAGGGAGGGAGGGAGAGAGGGAGGGAGGGAGAGAGGGAGGAAGGGAGAGTTAGTGTTCTGTTGACTAAAATCACAAACTCCAGTTGTCATCAAATATTTCCGACACTGTTGCACATTCATATGCACACAAACCACAAACACACTGACGCAGGCATGTACATACACACGCACATACACACACACACACACACATATGCAGGCAGAGTGAACACACAGAACCACATGGGAACTGCTACACAGTTGTCTGGGAGGCTTCCGCATGGCCACGATTCAAGTTATGGTGAGGTGTGTGTATTTGCAATTGTCTCTATGAGGCACAGATTACAGGTGAACCCAGTCTGTTGACCCAGTGTGTGGATCCAGTGTGTGGACCCAGTGTGTGGATCCAGTGTGTGGGCCCAATGTGTGGGCCCAATGTGTGGATCCAATGTGTGGATCCAATGTGTGGGCCCAATGTGTGGATCCAATGTGTGGGCCCAATGTGTGGATCCAATGTGTGGGCCCAATGTGTGGATCCAATGTGTGGGCCCAATGTGTGGATCCAATGTGTGGGCCCAATGTGTGGATCCAGTGTGTGGACCCAGTGTGTGGATCCAATGTGTGGGCCCAATGTGTGGATCCAGTGTATGGACCCAGTGTATGGATCCAGTGTGTGGACCCAGTGTGTGGATCCAGTGTGTGGACCCAGTATGTGGATCCAGTGTGTGGAATACTCATCGGTATTCTGGGTTTTGTGCAGTACCTACATGCAGGTCATTATTAGGCTCAGAGAAACTTACACAGTATTATAAACTGTAAAGAATAAAAAGTGAGAAATGAATCTTTCAGGACGGTGAGTGTTAATGGATCAACATGCATGCTGGTCTATGTCAGAAATACACAAGCACTCACACACACACACACACACACACACACACACACACACAGCTGTGAATGTCAGTCAGATCAACTGGGTGGTTCAGGGTTAGGGTTAGGATCTCTCCTGATCTCTCCCACCCAATAGCTGATCTCTGTACAAGGTCAACACAGGTTTCACACCTGTCCTTTCTCCTCTTCTCATTCTGGCTGGCAAAGAGGGTAAAACTGTGTGTGTGTGTGTGTGTGTGTGTGTGTGTGTGTGTGTGTGTGTGTGTGTGTGTGTGTGTGTGTGTGTGGAGAAGAGGGTGTAGGGTGTCCTTGCTGAATGACACTGATTCTAAGTGCTTGATGCTTTGACTTCTCTATCCAGCTCACATGCAAAAGCTGATGAAAGTTCATGTATAAAGTGAGTTATGGGTAGAGAAGGGCAAGGGAATAGGAGACTAATACCCTAACACACGCACCTTCTGTGCATACACAACTTTTTACAGGGTCTTCCTCACTCCTGGGCTCCTTCATAATTTAAAATCCAAACAAACAGTACAGCTATAAAACCGAGGTCACTCACACAAACACATACATTTCATGCACACACACACACACACACACACACACACACACACACACACACACACACACACACAAACATTCACTCTCTTTAGTTTGATTTTCTGTCAGTGGTGCACTACATCTTTTAAATGTGGTTCTCTCTCTCTCTCTCTCTCTCTCTCTCTCTCTCTCTTTCTCAGCTTGTGAAAGAATCATAAGTACACACCTGGTAGAGAAAGAGAGTCACTTCATCAGTGGTAGGTAGACACTGTGTGTGTGTGTGTGTGTGTGTGTGTGTGTGTGTGTGTGTGTGTGTGTGTGTGTGTGTGTGTGTGTGTGTGTGTGTGTGTGTGTGTCTTAGATATATAAAGGTCAGTTTCTAAAGCCAGAATCCATCTATTATCACTTGGCTGTTCCATGAACACCATACAGCTTCATGGAATAAAAGTTAAAGTCAGAATAATTAGTAATTAATAATTAAGTAATATAAATAATGAAGTCTCAAAGGTTTAAACTGGTGTGACAAACTGGTGTTACACTCATAATAACTATCAAGTTAATGTGCAGGGCATTGTTTTATTTTCAGTGTCAGGTGGAGAGGGTAGGAATTATAGTCTCTCTCATACATCACCCAGCTGTAAAGAGAGTTTGTCCAGTGATCAGTCGTGCACATTTGCATTTAGAATCTGTTGCTGTTGTCAGGAGGATCAAAGAAATGCCAATACCAGTGGAACAAACCTTGACATTGCAGTTAAATGACAACACAGTAGAAAAGCAGCAAAACGTCAAATCTGTCAAATTCACTACCTGGCACATAAACATACATAAGAAGGAACTGGTGAGTTTAGTAACAGACTGGGACCCACATGTTGAGATGTCACAAGCAGTACCAGAATACCACAGAATCAGTAGGGGTGACATCTGTCATCCGGGTCAAAGACCTCAGCTAGTCTATGACTATATATGATTTTGAAAAATTGTTATATGAACATACTTATTTTTTGTTAATTTGTGCCATTGATTATGTTAATAATGAAATGTGCTCGGAAGCATGGAGTGTGATGTTTAGTAACAGACTAGGACCCACATGTTGAGATGTCACAAGCAGTACCAGAATACCACTGCCTTACAAACCTGGTACTTACATTTTGGTACTGCTTGTGGTTCCCCTATTACAGATGTTAATATCTGCAAGTTAAAGAAATAAACTCTTTAACCAAAGTCATTGTTCCATCGACTGCGTCCACAAGTCCAATGTGCTGGAGGTCTGACCCACACCAATGTGTCACTGCCCAGGTGATTAGATGACTGTGTGTGTGTGTGTGTGTGTGTGTGTGTGTGTGTGTGTGTGTGTGTGTGTATAAGCACAACTGTGTGAGTGGAATTAACAGGATAAAATGATCTAAATGGTACAGGTACTCTAACCAAAAAGAACTCTTTACCATAATACAGCATTCCTCTTACATGTTTTACTGATTTAACAAAAAGGTCATTTATTAAATCTAGAATCCCACATAAAATAAAATAAAAATTAACAAGTGAGTTTTGAAATAATTTCATTTGTATGTAGTACTGTTCAGTTAGTTTTCAAGAAAGGACTGCAAGGTTTAAAAATGAGTGGTTTGACAAAAAAACTTTGCTTAGTTTAAACAGTGTGAAATCATAATGTTACTATGTAAGTCTGTGATTTAATAATGCTAATAAAAATGTAATTGCGATTGGCTTCGCTAATAATGTATGCATGTTCTGCCAACATATCTGTAAATGGATCTAGGATTGCTATAGCACTGGCATTCTTCTTTTCCTGCATATATTGCTGAATTAATGAGGACTGGCTTCACATCACAAAGCCAACCCCTGTCCTTTGTGTTTGTCCCTGAGCCAGAGACAAAACATATACATATATGAGAGCGTGCGTGTGTGTGTGTTTGTGTGGTTGTGTGTGTGTGTGTGTGTGTGTGTGTGTGTGTGTGTGTGTGTGTGTGTGTGTGTGTGTGTGTGTGTGTGTGTGTGTGTGTGTGTGTGTGTGTGAACATAATAAGCGCCCTATTTTTAGCAGGGTGAGATTCTTAGCATCCACTTTTTTTTGCCCTTGCTGAGCGCACGGCCGGACAGCCAGGACGGATGAACAGATTACTGCCAAACACAGGCCTAATCTCTTCTGTGCCATCCCTTGTTAGCGCCAAAGCCATTGTTACTATCTCATCGAATGTTAATCCGCGCGGCTAATTATTCAGTCTTTACGATCTCGAATACTGGGGAGGAAGCCACTGCTAATTTAGCTTAGCCGCAGACAGCAGCAGATTCCATGACAGCAGCGCGTCAGAGTCTGCTAGGCGCAGGACTGAGTGTGTTTATACTCAGCATCAAGGAAGCTGTGAGCTCCCTCCCCCTGCTCTCAGCAGTGCATATAACAGGTACACAGCATTCAAGGAGCCTGGAATATTGGCGTGCATGTGTGTGCGTTTGTGTGTGTGTGCGTTTGTGCATGTGCACGTGTAAAATCCTCCCCACTGCCACATTTCTAAAGCAGACAACTTAAAAAGATCATTCCTAAACTTTGTGTTGCGTTCTTTCCTAAGCCTTTCATGCTTAGTATCAGCAGAATATCTAAGCCTTTAGAGCTTAAAGAAAAGAGCATTTTCAGTTTGGTCTGCAGCCAGACCAGTTAGGAGTTTTATCCTTGCAAACTGAGACATAGACTACTCTGCCCAAGGCATGCTGGAAACACAAAGCAACTTTTCCTTCATGAATCACCCAGCAGCTCCTAAGCACACGCCGTAGGAAATCTGAATTACCGGGCTGTATTCTTTCCCCACTAGAGACTGACTATGTGCACACAGGGGAGAAAGGCTACTCGAGCTGGTAGCCATGTTTCCACGTCAGCCACCCAGGGTCACCTGCCAAGCAGAGGACGGCTACAGCAAAACGCAGCTGCGCTGTGACTGTACGTAATGCTCAGCCCAGCCACAGTCTTACACTCAAAGCAGTAAATCGTATTATATTATACATCAAGCTTCTTCCTTCGGTCCTCGCTCGGCCGTAACTAGAGCCGCGACCTCCTCACCAGGGGCAGGAGGGCATCCCGGAGCTGCCTCCGCCCACAGAGGAAAGGCAACCCCAGCCTGGCGTTCCCTGCAGGGGCTTCTCCACTTTCAGCCGCATAATGGAGAGACCTCCTCCACGGTGTCGACGGCACTCTCTCTCCCCCTTCACGTTTTCAAGGACACACACAAACACTTAAGGAGTGAGACACTACTGCAGCCGTGGCAAGCTTAGATGTTTATTTAACATTCCAATGTGCTTAATACAACAAAATATGACTAATGTCAAAACACAATTATGTGTTTAATTATATACTGCTTGTTTATTGTGCCCTGGGTAAATGTAATGGCAGTTTTATGCTTTAGCAAAATAATCTAAACATTTCTGAAACATCACATTTTACCAGCGTAATCCCATTAACTGATTTTTGAGTATCTCCTAAGTCCCAATGATTCCTATATTTGTATAACTAAACCTCTTTTTATTAAACTTTTAAGGAATCTGCTGTACTAGATGTCATTCCAACACAGATACCAATTAATACCAATTTATCCAGTCTTACAGCGTCTGCCTCTTATATCTTATCCATCTCCTCTGGGTTTTCCTTCCTATAACGTTTTACATGTCACCCAGAAATGTAACCACAAACAAGCAATTAAAAAGGCAAAACAGCATTTAAAATGAAACCACACACATTCATCTCTTTGCTCCTGCATCACTGACATGAATAATTTAAAAATGCTACATTTTATCTCTTTTAATCCGTTTTTTAATCCCTCTTTTAATGTCCCATTTCATAATGACTCTTTTGGCCTCTTGACCTCTTCATTCTGTTCTGCGGTCAGTGAATGGTGAGGTGCTCGGCCTGTAAAACACACACATCTACAAACACATATTTTTCTTTTCAGTTGAATATTATAAGGGTAAAGATACAATATAAGGACTTTGGCTTGGGTGATATTAATAATTTTGCCATTTAATCATTTTAATTACATCTTCTCCCAGTGTTATTTCATCATATTCCCAAACAAGTCATTAACTAGTTTACTTTTAATAGACACAGCACAGATCTGATCCCATGTATCAGAATCGGGTTGATATCAGCTAAAATGCTGCATTTGATATAGATGAAATCAGAAAACTGATATGATACATCAAAATTCTGCCTGAAAATAGGAATGTTTTGCAACAGCACACTGCAGTTGATGTGATAACAACCAGCTTAAACTGAGCAGATCACATGATAACAACTACCTTAAACTGAGCAGATCACATGATACCAACCAGGTTAGACTGAGCAGATCACATGATACCAACCAGGTTAGACTGAGCAGATCACATGATACCAACCAGGATGGCCTGAGCAGATCACGTGATAACAACCAGATTAGACTAAGCAGATCACGTGATAACAACCAGGTTAGACTGAGCAGATCACATGATAACAACCAGGTTAGACTGAGCAGATCACATGATACCAACCAGGATAGCCTGAGCAGATCACGTGATAACAACCAGGTTAGACTGAGCAGATCACATGATAACAACCAGGTTAGACTGAGCAGATCACATGATACCAACCAGGATAGCCTGAGCAGATCATGTGATAACAACCAGATTAGACTAAGCAGATCACGTGATAACAACCAGGTTAGATTGAGCAGATCATGTGATAACAACCAGGTTAGACTGAGCAGATCACGTGATAACAACCAGGTTATCTATGAAACCACATGTAATTACTTGCATTGCTATCATCTTGATAGCACACAGTGTAGGGAAACATGTTATCCGCCTTCCAGTGAGAGCATTCAAACGAGACCGCATAGCTTAGTTTTTGCACAGTTCCCAGACATGGATTCATGGCCAGCAATGATTTCTTTATTAATCCATTCTTTAAAAAGAACAGACAGTGTTGTTCCCAGTTTGGCTGTGAAGTAAAGCAAGTTCAAGGTTGAGGAAAGGAGAAAGAACAACAGAGACCTGAAGGAATCACTGAACAAGTAAAGCAAGTTAATGACTCGATGGCTTCAGTATATTCAAACTGCATGAACAGGAGCAAGGTCTGCTGACTTTGCCATTAGCTTGATACATTTTTATGTGGTCTGGAAAATCTCAATAAGAAACGAGAGAATACGATAACACCTTTTTTGGGGCTATAAAGCATAGCCATCTTTGAATCGCTATGAGGTCGTAGTCCAGGTAGCCGTTGTCTGCTTGCCTACTTGATGCCTGGTGTGGGGGCTGTTGAGCAGGGTAGAACTGTCATTTACTGCTGAATTTCACAAGAAGAGGTCAATACTGAATTGAGTGAAATTACAGCTGCATTCAGTAACGAGTAAAAAAAAAATGCATACGATCCATAGTGTGAATTTCAGGAGTCAGTGAGTGAAGCAGAGTGAAGCAATGGGAGGTAGAAATCAAATGCTTCCATCTTGTCAACAAAGATCTTCCTGTTTTAGAATTGTATTTAGATTTACCTCCCCATCCAATCTAAGCTTCACCCAGACAACCAAATCACAGCTCCACTATGGTTTTTAATTTAAAAATATTGGATCAGTATCGATATTGAAATGCACGATATCAGTACTGGATCGGTACAGAAAAGTGGTATTGTGCCATGTCTAATTTCCAGGAATGGTATTTCTTTGCTGGTATTATGAAGATAATTAGTTTGTCAAATCCTGCAAGGGGATATCGGGAAGGTGTATCTGGGTGTGTGAGAGATTACTGCTCAGCGGTGTAGGTAAAAACAAGAGACGCACAGGCAGTCTAGAAGTGCTTCTTGGAAGGCAGACAAGTGTATCAAGCTGTGTTTGTCTGTTTATACATCAGGGAAAAGCCACATTAATCAAATGAAATGTGAATGTGCCGGTGTTAGCCACCTGGCTAATTTTCAACTGTCATCCCCGAGGACTGCAGTCCCTAAGCTGTAGAGAGCAAAGGAGCTCGAGAGGAAGAGGAGTGCGCACTACGTTAGGAAGGGCACTAGAGAAAGCTGCAGAGTGAGAGTGAATTACAAGGTCAGAGCTCAGGCTCCTGGAGTCTGAGGCCTCAAATCCTCAGAGCTCGGTGAAGAGCTTCTGCAAGCACAGTCGGTACAATTGCCCCAGACTGTCATATCTCGCAGTGCAGGACACGAGCAGACACTTTGCAGGACCATTCCTCCTTCTCCCAGAACACAGACACTCGACCCAGATACCCAACATGCAGTTAGGGAATGCCACATTACGTTAGCACCAAAGTATTATGGTGAACGTTGAAATCCTTTCTAACAAGCTATACCATTTAGTTACCACAGCACCCTTCATAGGCCAGACTTCATAGGCTGATGAAGCACACAGCGCAAGCTACACACTTTTTAAATAAACCTTGACCAACTACCTCTATCATTCAGCACAATGCATGTCCCTGCATGAGCAGACAGTCCAGTGTCTCATCCCATGCAAATGTGCACATATGTGTGGACCAATGAATGCATGGAGCTAGTGATAGGCTCCAGCACGGGACAATGCTTGAACTTGCCAGTGTGTTTTGATGCTATGTATTTTTAGGATCACTGAGGTTTAGTTCCAAGTCATTGCTGAGAAAGTACAAATTCATAATTACAGCACTGACATCACATTATTCAGCATTAATCAAGAGCCAAAGCCAAAAGCCTCTGGGTGGTGCAGTAACTCCTGACTCATACGTATCTCTCTCTCTCTCTCTCTCTCTCTCTCACACACACACACACACACACACACACACATACACACACAGTCTGTCTGCAAATAGCCAGTCCTTTACACATTACTTTTTTTTCTTTGTTTCTGGATGCCTGCTGTACACCAGCACACTGGATTAAAATTGAAAACTAAAATGCTGGATATCTGCTGTAATTTGAGATCATTTACAGCTTCACAAAACAAACCAGGAACCAAGCCCTTCATCACCACAACCTCCATCCCATACCAGAGCACCACAACTAATTAAACAAATTTGCATATTCTTAAATAAAAATGTCATTGTTCATTGAAAATCACTCAAGCAGAATTGGTTTGAATCGGAATCCAGCAGGGTTGTGTGATCAGAGCCTAATGTCTCTGATCCAGGAGTCATCAGAAACGATGTGAGTCGTCCAACTTACGCTCTGCCATGCCTGAGGCCACTGACGTCGAGAACACGTCATCTATTGGCCCTGAAAACACACTGTTGCGTTAGCAGTCTGCTGAAGGTAAATGCTGCAAGCTGAGGTTTTAAGGCCTCTCCTTTAAGGAGCTGGTACATCTCGTGTCTGTACTTCACAACCCATTCTACTGCGGCTGTCTGCAGTCACATCACAAGTAAAGATATGTCAGTCAGTTCCAGTGGCAGCCAAACCTGTGCTACCAGGTTTCCACTGCGGTGTGCCTTGGATCATGTCATTTTTTGCCATACACTCTTTCCATCACTCTGGTACAGGTTAGTCTTGATATCGTCTAGCTGTTAAGACTGTATATCTTGGTGTCCTGCTAAAAGACTCAGAGCATGCTTGCTTCTTAACAACACAGTTGGCTTGGACACACGCGCTTTGTCTGTTGATGTTGTGTGATCTGTCACCTTCACGACGGAACCTTCTTTTACTGACACCGACACGTTAAGCAATGACGGCACAGTCAGGGACATCTCTAGATCTTTTAGCTGCCCCCTTGTCTGTTACCTAACAATGCAATGACCAAACTGAACAGCCAAATGACCAACATCTGGTGACATAACATGGAAGATGTGTGCATCAAATACATATTTCGACCCTTAGGATATTTCTGTTTATCAAGAACAGGTTGATAGGCTGCATTTTTAATCTCCCTGTCATCATTTAAATTCAAATCCAGTGTGTTGAAGTCCAAAACCAAAAAGAGTGAATACCGCATCACCATTTGATTACTTACAGATGTCACTACATTCTTGCCTTGCACACCCTTAAAAAAACATAACAGTCTCATATCTAACAATGCTGCACATAATCACACATCACCTGTTAAATCATCATGTTAATAGCATCAGTTTATTTGCCTTAAGTTCAACATAAATAATTTCTCATTTCTAGGGGTGTATGTATTAAACGTAATAAATGAATCATCAGTTTTGTTCAACTGGTCAGGAGCAGGAAGTGGAGTACTTCCTGCTACCCACTCAGGGTCCTCCATTAACCCTTTGGTGAGCCTGCTATGGAACCACCACAGCACTTTCATTTTAAGTAAGCTGACCAGTAAATGTTGAATCAATTCTGTACAGTCTCACAGTATTGCCAGCCATGGCAATATCAGGAAATTTCACCAATTGGCAAATGAAGTCATGTTTCTCTGCTGTTGAATGGAATTGCATCTAGATCTGGAGATCACTGAACAGGGGGCGCATGTGCCATTTTCAGAGGTTGTTTTTCAAAACGAGGCCAATCCACATTGCTGTTTTCAGTGATATGCCATGAAGCAATCTTATAAAAACAGTCTGGAGAGGGAACACTATTCCTCATTTCAGCTATGTGTTTCCATGTGGGTAGATATACTAAAACATCAAATCCAGCTTTGAAACCAGTTGCAAGGAGACCGTACTACACTGAATAGACCTGAAGCTCCATTTCAACCCAAGTGCTGACTAAGCTGTCAACACAGGATTGGAAGAAGTGTAGGATTACCCTCTGTCCTCAGTGCAATCGCAAACGTGTCTCAGGTCCTTTCCGCCGCTGACCTGGGACTCAGGTGCAAGCCATCCGTGTCCGACATCCATGTCTGAACTCCATCATTTCATCATTAACAAACATTACTCCCAGCTATGACTTCTACACAAACAGACTCAATACATAATCATGCTATAATCATATAACATCTTTAAGATGTGACATTATTTGAATCTATTATTTAATCTACTTATTTCCCATACTTTAATTCCAGACACTTAGCCTGCCAAAATATATACATCTACATCTTTTTGGCAGTGTTTTTCCAGTACAAGTCCACATGTTTTCCTGAACACATCCAACACACAGCTCATAGGCAACACACACTCTAACTACACTACCCACAGACCACTGAAACAAATCAGTCATCATTCTGAGAAATACATCCAATTGCACCTTTAGCCATTTCATTTTCAGCACGGAGTTCATTGTTTATTCATGGGTCCATAGTTTGAGGTTTCAAACTAAGCACCAGGAGGCTCGTTACACTTTTCTGTGTGCAGCACTCAAAAGCAATATCGCTGTATTTCTGTAACCCTACAGAGCAGGCCCACTGCAAATCCCAACAGCACTGCTCTCCAAAGTATCTGGCTATTAATGATTTTTAATTCAGATTTTTTAAAACGTGCAAGTCCAGATCCTAGATCAGGAGTGGGAATGGCTAAAACCTTTTAAGAATGACTCCCGTGTGTATTGGCATGCCCATGGTAATAAAGCGTTGAGCGCCCACTCTCCACAGGGCGCATATTGAGGTATTGAGATATCGAACGCAAGGTTCTATATTCAGCCAGGGAGAAGGCACGCGATGTTCTGGTATGCCGTTATGCCTCCATCCGACCCCATCAAACATTTATCAAACCTTTGATGTAACTCCTGCGGCACTAGTAGCCGGACGAGCAAGTGCGACATTCCGCGCGGCGTGTGATCCTGTGTGCTGAAACATTTACAAGGGCACGCCATCAATAATTTACAGCCTCACGCTGAAGTTCCCCAAAATACAGTACAGTTACACATGAAATTTAAGTCACGTTGAAAGACCCTCTCGCAAGTCGGAAAATGATGTTATTCCCCTGCCGAGCCGCCAAACGACTGCACGCGCAGTCTGAGTGGTGAAGAATGAGCCGCGTGCATCGATCACGTGCACGTGTCGCGGACCTGATCCGTGTTAATAGATGGCTTCATTTTTTCAGGCATGATTGGGATGCTCGAAAGAAACTCGCGTCAGTTTGGACTTCAGGTGCGGACACCTGCGAGTCTGCGATGGCTGAATTAAAGTGAAGGCTTTAATAAACACTAAAAGGAGAACGTGACCCTCCTAAAAGGAGGACAGACAGAGATACAGGTACAGCCAAAACTATAACTTGTCTAGGTAGATAACAGAGCTTAGCAAGTTGATCTTGAAGTCTGACAATATTTTACTCCCCAAACTTAAAGAGTCCTGTGTACCTGTCTGCAATATTAACGCCAGGCACAGTGTAAAGAAGGAAATAACCGAATGTCCTACCCTTCCAAAGAAAAGGGTGTGCTGCCCACTGAGACCTGAAGTCAAGGCGATCTGTTAAACCCATGAAATACAATTTGCTTTGACGTGTATGTGACCCAGTGATGCGCTACGTCGTAGCGGCTACAATACTGATCCAAACCAAGCACTAATTCACTCCACATGGGTGACAGAGGCCGTCCAGGCGGAGGTGTGGAGCGGGGGAAATAACGCACTGTCCGGCCTAAACACGGACGTCTGGCCACCCTACGCTGCATTACAACATCTCCACGTAACCCTCCATCGACACTTCCAAGTCGCCACCGGAGCTTTGTGACTGAAACGGCTAACAGTTTGCAAGGCGCTTTCTCTAATTAGAACTAATTGTTTTGATAATGACACGTGCAGCGCGTGAACTGAATCTGGTCTTGCGGGCAGCGCGTGAACTGAATCTGGTCTCGCAGGCAGCGCGTGAATTGAGAGCCAACGCAGAGGGACTATAACACCGGAGGAGGAGGAGAAACACCATCGTCCATTTGGCTGTCTTCACACTGGCCACTAAGTGACTGTTCATAAACAACTGTTTGCATTGGCATTTCTAGACTACTGTCACTTTTTTTTGCAGTTATTTTTTTTTATGTTTTTGCGCTGACTGCGGCACAGCTTTTCTTAAAAAGACCGCGAGGCTGTCTCCAGACCTTGTTTATAGACCAGCTATAAAACGCGTCCCACTAAACCCGTCAGACCGCACGGGTAGTTTGAACAGCGGGATCTTTTCCTCGCTCCAGTTACCTCGTCCTGCTGCGAACTGGGTCTCTTCGTCTGTTGCTCCTTGGTGGCCGTCATCGTTAAATCCCGCCGCCGGTGTTAGAGTCGCGAGCAATCGCCCGTCGGGTTTCTGGAAGCCGATCGCGATTGGAAACGCGTTCGAGTAACACGACTAATAAACGGAAAAATCCCGTTAAGCGTTTTCAAAGCGACGGGCGTGCTCGTGATGACTGCGCGCGCTCTCCGTGCGTGCGCCGAGGAGCTCGCGCGTGCCACCGCGGTCCGTAGTGAAGCGAGCGGCGCAGCTGCGGGAGGAGAGCGCTGTCACGGCTAATGTGCACGGTGATGTCTTCTGTCTCTCCGTGGTCTGAACGGAGACACGGAATGAGAATTTGTGCGTGAGCAGGAGAGCAGCGGCGAATGGTGTGATGCTGCTTTCAGGGGCGGGTGTTTGACCCCCTTCTCTGTCCAATATAATAGCACAGTGGCGATGAGGGACTCCTTAAAGAGAACGGACTGTCCACATATTCCAAATCCAAATCACTTCATAATCATGTCCGCTAAATAGTGATCAGTACTGTTTCCTGGAAAGAAAAAGTTCCCTAAAAGTTTCAGGTTATTTTTGGTACTGATGTCGTCGTCGTCGTGCTATTTGGGAAAACAAAATAGTGCGCTTGTTCTCCTAGCTCTGTAGATTCTTCCTTGGGCTACATACAGAGCTCACTAGCTGCCGAGTGAGCGTACATGTTCAACGTTGTATTCATATTACAGGAGGTACCTGAAGCTAATATTCAGCCCACTACAAATCTCTTTAATCATGACTGTTGTCTTGCTCTCTCACTCGCTCCCGCGCGCGCGCACACACACACACACACAGATTTAGCAGGTGTTCTTATCTAGAGTGACTCACAGAAGTGCTTTGTTATCTACTTGGAAATCAAGCAGACAACAAAGCCTAAAGCTACCATGAAGTTGAATCAGTGCTAAAGTCAGATTAATGTAACATGGTTGCAACATCACTTTAGCAACATTAAGAAGGCGTTTTGTGTTCATTGCTAGAGCAGGCATGCTTCTGTATTCTGTCTTCATAGTTGGCGCAAGTATGCTTCTGTTGCTTGTGCGTGTTTCACACCTTCGCGTCTCCTGGATAACCACAACGCTCGTCGAGCCCAGAATAGTCTTGCAGATGTGAACATAAACTGCAACTGCATGTGTCTCTTCTTCAGTGATATCCTTGAGTGCAAGAGTTCAGGAGAATCCTGATCATTTCACAAGCAGTAGCAATACAAAATCAGCTAAATGTAAACTCCAGGTGTCCTGATCGTGATCATTCGTGATCATTTGCTCTGTGAAGAGGTGGATCTAAGGCTGGTGTTTCAGGACAGTGTTTCAGGACAGTGTTTCAGGGGTGAGGGGCTCAACTAGGAGATATTAATTTTACCACATGGCCACAGAGAAGGTCCTGATGTTCACGGACAGCAGGTCAAGCCAGAACATGAGCATGGCTCTAAGGGACAGAGTTTCATGTATGATTTGACCATCGCCTTCAGGCTATGTGAGGTACTGAACAATTTACGGGCATTCTCGTCAGGAATCGTGAAATATAGTAGCACTGCATATAGCACTGCATCAAATATTAAATCTCATGCCTGCAATCACATTATACCCCCAGTGGAGTGATGGGGGAGGGCTGGGAAGGTTGAAGGCAAACTGCCCTGCTGCATTCTGGATCAGCTGCAGGGACCTAACGGCACCCGCGGGTAGACCCACCATTTGCCTCAGTCCAGTCCTGGGGTCAGGCAAGACTGAACGAGCATCCGAGTGGTCTCCCTGGAGACAAAGGGCCAAATCGTCCTGATGTTCCACACCTGCAGACACCTGCGTGAACTAGTTCGGTTTTCAGAGAGGCTCGCAAAAGCCCTCACACGGGTGGTCATGCCAGTTGTTATCTGTGTTTGTTGACCCACAATGCAGATCAGGAGCTTAAATAAAGAAGAGTTTAGAATTGTAAAAATTATTTCAAGTACATGTATGAACGATAATTATTACACAGAAGTACAGAGCAAGTACTACAGTATACACAGCATGTGTTGCAGAACTGTTCATTCAAAAAAGAATAAACATTCCCCTTGTAATTGTGTTTTACTTTATGGTGTAAATGTACTGAATATGCATAAACAACCTGTATGTGTATGTGAGTACTATGACAGATCTTTAAAGCAGACTACACACTGAACACTCAAACACAGGGTAGTAGTGTTTTCCATTTGTCACATCAGTGTGTAGTTGTCATATGGGAAAGATTGTTCATCTGATATTTGTGTGTAGAGTTTGGATGTAAAAATACAATCGTGGCAACACGCATGTGTTTCAACAAGAGTTGAAAGTTTTGGATGAAGTGTTTACTTTTTCCAAAAGCGTGAGATGTTTTACGTGTGGTATGTGTGGCTTTGGCTGCTGTGAGTTACGTTTCAACAAAGAGGACAGATTCAGGAACTGAGCCTTAGCAACTGCAAAAAAAACCACTTATATCCACTGCAGCTGTTTGGACAGAAAAACCCACCCGTTTGAATGGATACATCTTCATACTCAAGAAGGACTCAGATGCATTTTCCAGCATTAGACAATTATCACCCATGAATCTCATTTAAGAAGGATGAAAAATGAGGATTATGAACCAAAATAAAGCACTGAAAGCTCACATCTCACAGAACAGACAGGAATGAAAACTTTCACAAACTGTTCTCTCCTTTGAATCTAGAATAACTATGTGTATGTCTGTACGTGTGTATGTGTCAGAGGCATGCACAAGATATTTTAAGATAGCAAAGGGATGGTGAGGACAACTAATGGAAAACATGCATAATAGAGGTGTGCCAAAAAAATCGATTCACATATCAAAAATCGATTCTCATTTACTACGATTCAGAATCGATTTTAAATGTCCCAAAATCGATTCCAAGTCATGGTGAAGTCTCGCGTTACATAATTACAAAATTATGTGAGACTTTCGCAGCAGGTTCTGGGACACACGCATGCGTGGAAAAGAGATATTCAACCTGTCCCGTCTTTGTTTAAGGCAAAAATATGGGTTCATTTTGGTTTTTACAGAATGCCAGGAAGACCGAACTTGACACATTGTAGCTTGTGTGCAAGGCTTGCAAAATGAAGCTCAGGAATTTTGGTAACACAACAAAAAGCATTTTATTTTACCAAAGCACTTTATTTTTGTTAATTAAATGTGAAAGACACTTTATTTTCTGTATTTGACATTCTTGCAAAGCAGACTAGTAGATCATGCAGATTTTATAGACTGAAGCAGAAATTTTTATAAATCAAATCGTTTTTGAATCGAAAATCATTTTGAATCGAATAGTGGCCCCCAAAATCGGAATTGAATCGAATCGTGAGATAGTAAGCGATTTCCACCCCTAATGCATAGCAAGCCTGACCATTTCACTCCGGGATGTAACAGAATATTTCAAGAATGTTGGGGTCAGATATAGGTAAGGTCATTTACATCTCAGACTAACAACCACGATGGAGTTGAAGGTCTTTGGGACATTTGTGAAAGGCTTTGCGCAAGCAATGCTGAGATAAATCACTTTGAGCATATATTTATAGTTGTTGTGACTTACGCACCTAATGCCTTTGATGGCCATATAATACAATAATAAATCATATATGCACACACATTGCACAAATATTTCACAGACCTTAAACGTCTGAATTGCATTAGCATATGACTGACAGCCCTGGAAATAACTTTGTCGCATAATCGTTTTCAAATAATCATTTTCAATAACTAAAAGGTGAGTCACGATGTGTGAGTATTTAGCTTCTGTCTCCATGCATGACACACACTTGATATGATATATTCACGCAGCTGGCATGATGAAGAGGTACAGAGATACCTTAGCGAGTCACGCTCTTGTGTTTGCCTGCAGGAAAGGCTCAGTTTCAGTACAGAATATCAACTTCTTCCACAATGGCATGTGCTAATCAGTTCCTGTGTATAAAGTCATATATGCTGGAAAAGAGACATTTTTATCAGTTAGGAAACCTATTGAATGCTTTCGGCAGCAGATCGCTGTCAAGAATAGTGCGTGCTATTCAAATGCAACATTGATAGCTAAATTCAAAGACAGCTCTGTTGTAGTCAGCATTTCCATACAAAGGATAAAGAATTCTAGCAATGCTCCTGTTTTAAGAAAGCACCGCATTTCTAAAGGACAAGGACACGACACTTCTGCCAGATTGAATGATTGTAGGCTTTTCAGAGCTGGGAAATTTGAGTCTACAAGGAGGTGACTGGCTCAATTGGCCAATGACAAACATATCTACATAGATTATGATGAGGAAGCACAGTTACACATACACTGGTATGTATGAAATCTGTCCTTATTTACATTGGTCCACAGGTCAACCAACAGGGTTAAGGTTCCACAGTAGTTGCAGCAAAAACATCACAGTCCAATTAAAATACTATAAGCAGACCCGGTTCTTGTCCATTCTAGCATTAACTGTTGGTGTTTAAACACAGACGTCCGGATGGACACAAGAAGGAAACATTTCTCATACGAGAGTAGAGCCATAAAGCAACCTCTTCTCACCCAGGCGGATAGTAATCACAGAATCACAGTATGTGATGTGTAAATCCTTGTCCTGAGAAAGCTGTGACCCCCTACAAAAGGTTATATTGAGCTTGTTTGTGCACACGTGTGAGTGTGTAGGTCATCTATTGACCTCATCCCTGGGGTTCTCTGATTGGCTCCGCAGAATCAGACTTGGTCAGCCTGAACTCATTGCTGCTTCAGAAGAATGAAAGCTTAAAGTGTTTGATCAGACTTTCCCAGTGATATGTAAGGCAACCAAAACACACACGCTGCCATTGTCACACATACACAGATCATTAAACTTTAAGTCTTAAACAGCACTTCCTCATCCAACTGTTTTGTCTTTACGTCTATCCTTTATCAAAATATAAAGTAATTCAGTTCCAAGTAAATAATATACTCTACAATTCGAATGCACATAAAATGAATCGCTAATTGCATCCTGAATAAGCTATGTCTGAACACTGGTTTACTCTAAAAATTGATTTTTAATTGGCCACTATTGCAAAATACATGAAGGAAATCAGTAGAGATGGATGTGTAAGGAATCTCAATATCAATGTTAAATCATGCGGCGGAGACGATGTTTTACTTTCCTGATTCTGAATTGAAGTGGGAAAACTCCAAATGTCAAACCCTGCCACCCTACACACAACAATCTGACAAAGCAATCCAGCCAACCCACTGCTTCCTACCACTATCTCTCTCTCCCGCTTTCTGTCTCCCCCTATTACAACATTGCTTAAACTCCAGACTGACGGGCCAAGTGTCTAAAGTGCAGAAATAGACAGCTAAGACACACTTACATGTCCTAAACATACACATTCACACACACTTCGACATCATACGGGCCAGAGATGAAAGGTAGACTAGAGAGAGAGAGAGAGGCTGCATGCAGAGCAGGGGTGATTATACACGTTGGCAGTAGAAGCTCCGAGCTGTAAAACTCGACCCAGGTTGCTTCGTTCGCTCAGGATCACGCTCCTCTTCCGCTCCTCTCCTGCCCTGCCCCTCTTCCGCCCCTCTCCTGCCCTTCTCCTGCCCTTCTCCTGCCCCTCTCCTGCCCCTCTCCTGCCCCTCTCCTGCCCTTCTCCTGCCCCTCTCCTGCCCCTCTCCTGCCCTTCTCCTGCCCCTCTCCTGCCCCTCTCCTGCCCCTCTCCTGCCCTTCTCCTGCCCCTCTCCTGCCCCTCTCCTGCCCCTCTCCTGCCCTTCTCCTGCCCCTCTCCTGCCCTTCTCCTGCCCTTCTCCTGCCCTTCTCCTGCCCCTCTCCTGCCCTTCTCCTGCCCCTCTCCTGCCCCTCTCCTGCCCTTCTCCTGCCCTTCTCCTGCCCCTCTCCTGCCCCTCTCCTGCCCCTCTCCTGCCCTTCTCCTGCCCCTCTCCTGCCCTTCTCCTGCCCCTCTCCTGCCCTTCTCCTGCCCCTCTCCTGCCCCTCTTCTGCTCTTCTCCTGCCCCTCTCCTGCCCCTCTCCTGCCCTTCTCCTGCCCCTCTCCTGCCCCTCTCCTGCCCTTCTCCTGCCCTTCTCCTGCCCCTCTCCTGCCCCTCTCCTGCCCTTCTCCTGCCCCTTCTCCTGCCCCTCTCCTGCCCCTCTCCTGCCCCTCTCCTGCTCCTCTCCTGCTCTTCTCCTGCCCCTCTCCTGCTCTTCTCCTGCCCCTCTCCTGCCCTGCCCCTCTTCCGCCCACTTCTGCTCTCCTCCTGCCCATCTCCCGCCCCTCTGCTCCGCTCCTCTGTTCACAGGCTCCAAATTTAGCCGCCGAGCCCTGGTGTCCTGGTTGAGAAGTGATCATGTGGTCCCGCCACAGAAGAGTGGTGCTGCACTTCTGCTGGGAACATTTTTTTTATTGACAAGTCTAGAATTTGTCTTGTGAGAAATTTCAAGACACTTTTGCAGTTTTTCCTTGTAGTACATTTCTGCTTCTCGAGATGCTGCTAGGGTGGGTTGCACTTGTAGCCTCGTGTGTTAGCGCAGACGGGGTGTGTCTAAATGTTTCATGTTTGGTGTGAAGATGGTACGTAGCAGCAAACTACAGGTCAACATCTTGGCTCAGAAACAAAAATTTTACTGAAGGTGGAACTAGTTCAATAGCTAAATACCTGTGGACTTGGTTTAGGGTCAGTCTATAAGAGCGTTGTGCAGTAGCTCTCTTTATAGGTGTAGCCCTTCAAGTTCAGGCTCCAGAGTTTAAAGGTCTGGAATCGCTCCCATCAGAGCCGCAGGTTGTAGTTTGGTATGGAACCACAGACTCACAGAAGATCAGCTTCATTAGGCTTAAACCTCACTGTTTAACATGGTGTTTCTTTAAAGTGAGCGTTTCAGTAATGCTGTTGATCAGGGACTTTTTGCTATCGGCAGTGTTGCTGGATTTCCTCTAAACGATCTCGGTAGTCCCGGCAGTGACAGTGTGGTCCCCAGAGCATGAGTGCTTCTCTCTACTGCTTGTTGCTTGGTCGTTTGGGAGGATTGCACCCCCCCACTGGAAGTATAACTGGCATTTTAGAAACTCAGTTTAACAGCTATTCCACTGAAATTAACCTCCGCTCAGGCTCGCCCATTAATACGGGTTTTAGCTCATGCATGAAAATTAATATTCTTAATCTAAATACATGGCAATTAGATAATTATATTAATATTGTACACTCAGCTCTCATTTAGAAAATGATACCAACCATTACAGTCCAGCTTCACACTAATTCCGTAATCTAACACCATCTTTCTCACGCTGTGTTTGCGTGAGCCCCATCTCTGCTCTCTCCTAGACGAGTCCACACACCGCATTTGGGTTTCTCATCCGCCAGTCAAAAACAGGTTAGGCGAATATTGATTTAACGTCACTTTCCTAATCTGTCCTCCACCACAGACCCGTGTCAATAAGGAAATTTACAAACCTGGGCAAAGATGATCATCTATAACCAATCGATTTGCTCATGGCAACACTCGGTTTGGAGGTTCTTGTCTCTCCGTAGTGATTAGCTCTGCCTGTTACCAAGAGAAATGTCTCGCGGTGCACAAACAAGGCTGAGTAATGGAGGACTGCATATGTCCTCAAGAGTGATGACTGAAATTAGTCAAGTGCTGCAAGTAGCGTGAGGGGGCCGCAGGGTTCGGCTGGCGTCTGGGCCCGGGCCTGTCACCGAACCACCCAATCAAGACGCTCCTCAAACTGCACGGTCCTAAACATTTCACATGAATATACCAGCTATCATAGAATGAACTGGAACGCAATAACTGATTATGGAGATATTCCATGCTGAAATTGCTGTCCTCACAGACGTAGGGGGTGATATTTGATACAAGGGGGATGTTTACTGTCAGAATATATAAAACTTCAGATGCAAAAGTCATTCTTCTTTGAGTTTTCTGAGGACTGTTGTATCAAATATTTATGAGATCATTTGGCATATGACTACATGGGGAGAGACATCGGCCTGCTACCAAAACAAGCACAGCTTGCTAAACAACAGAGACAATTAGCCAGTTATGATTACTGGCACCGAAAAATGAGACACACAGTAGGTTTGATTTGAAAATGGTGCCATCCAACCTAGACAAATTAGAGCTCATAGGGGTGATATTTTAAACGAATTCAGTGTTTCATGGAGAAAGTGTTTGGTGCTTACATTTATGAGACAGCAGGTAAAAAAAAAGAACTGACATCCTCTTGCACCTGTGCTGTAGGTTTTATGCATAATTACCCCAGTATAGTGAGATTACAGTTTTTCCAAGCAATAATGTTTACAGAATTGGCAAACTCTAAATGTTATGCACATTGTGTTGGCCTTTCCCTTACACAGTCTGACAGTTCCATTGTTACACTCTCCCTTTCTTCATCTCTCTCTCTCTCTCTCTCTCTCTCTCAGTCTGGCTGACCCTACTCCAGGAATAACTGCTCATCCCTCCAGTCAGGAGGAGAAATGAAAGACAACACTGTGTGCACAGAGAGGGAGATGGAGAGAAGGAGATGGAGATGGAGGGAGAGGGAAAGACAGGAAGAGAGATAGAGGAAGAAGGAGGGAGAGAGAGAGAGAGGAGGGGAGAAGGAGGAGAGGTTGCCTGTGCAGGCCTCCTCATAGCTACGTCCTGCTGGGCATTGGAACACACCCCTTAATAATATTCAGAAGCAACAAGTATATATGCAGTACACAAAATACATGATACCACTGTAAACAGAGCTGACCCGAGAGCGTCTCTCTCTCTCCATGCACTCTCTCAGTGTGCATCCTGTGTGCACCTGTGCTAGGGGGTACGGTGGCCAGCAGAACTCCAGTGCTGTTCTCGTTAACGTCAGATTGGATCGCGTCCTGTGGGGCCAGCAGCTAATTACTCTGGGTCACAGTAATAATTGCTAAAGCACCCACTGGATTCCACACCATTAATGAAGTTATTTAAATCGTGTCACCTTTCACCATCTTCTTCCTTCACCTGCTCTCTGTTAATTGGGGGGCAGATTTGAAATATTCAGGCATAAGCCAGTCGGTGTACTCAGCCAGTAAAATCCCTCTTAAAATTCATTTAGAGCCATTTCTCCCCCCTCTGGACATGTGATGCAGGGTAGATGAACGTGGACCTCGTCAGAGAGTTTAATGAAACTCTGGACAAAAATCTTTACACTGGAACAGATTAGGTGTTTGCTCCAGAAGGGCAGTACTATTGGGTCTTATGTGTTATCACACAGTGTGCAATGGCATCCACTTACTTTTTAAGCTTCAAATCTAGTCATGGGTTATTAGAGAAGAGAAGAGAAGAGAAAAGAGAAGAAGAAGAGAAAAAAGAAAAGAAGAGAAGAGAAACATGACACACAACGATGGGTCTACAGGTGTACTTGAATTTTTAGTTGGTATTTCTGCAGCTTTCTTATACTGAGCTGGAATCTAGGGAAGGTGGATGATTCTCAGCAGAAAAGCGTCTGAAGAGGCCACACTGTGCACAGGAAACACGAGACATATTAATATGGTCCGGCTTGACCAAGAGGGAACCTGCCCTGTAGGCCAGAGCTCCACATTCACTATCCTCACTGCCTGGCCCTCACGTAGGGTTAGTTTCTACTGTCATGTCTATTAGAAAGCCAAGGATACTGTAAGAAAAGGCAACCTGAGTGGAATTATTAGAAAAGAAACACATTTGTCTTTTTATTTTTAAAGACCAAAATGACCTGACCTATTTATTAATACAGAAAATGATGACTACCTGCAGTATGGCATGTAGATTCACAGAGCCCAGATCTGATATGAAGTTTAATTTAATAACTCATACCTATCAAAAGGTGATCTGTATAGATGCTTCTTTTCAGCTCATTTTAATAGCTACTTTCTGTCACCTGCTTATAGCTTTTATATCTACATGAAACCTTTCTGAAAGGTGCTCATTTTACTGTCTTGTACTCTGAAAGGACTCCAACATTGTTGTTGTGGATATGCACAAATCTGGTCGATTGCAGTGGCCACTGATAGGCCGTTCACTGCTTTAACATTAACATTAAATCACTTGAACATCAATCTTCCAGAGGAATCATTAAAACTGGAAATCAACCCCTTCAACATGTCCCTCAGGTCTGTTAGGTTATCCTGTTCTATGTAAATGTTGAAATGGCACTAGGTCTGTGATCTCTCCTCTCTGCTCTCCTCTCCGACCTCAGAGGGAACGCAGGAATCTCTCTATCTGCCTGTCTCTGTCTCTCTCCTTCTTATTCTGTCTCAGAAAGCCTTGGCAGTCAAAACCAGAAGCCAATACACACCATGAATTTTAATGAGTGTGAATGTGAGCAGAGGCTGTAGATAATACACCCCCCCCCCCCCCCCACACACACACACACACACACACACACACCGTACCCTACAGAGCCAGGCTATCTCTCCCCGACACTGACCACTGAGATCTGAATCAGGAAATATTAATGATGTGCTTACAGATTCATATCAAACTTCCTCATCCAAACCTTTTGCTATCACTTCTATCAAAGGTAAAGCCTTTACAGACCTCGAATACCCAAGCTCAGATCAGATGTTTTAAATGATCATTTAATTGATTAACTTGGAGATGCTGGCTGGTGAGCTATGAGAGAGAAGGCCCTTTTCCACCGCACCTTTGATAAATCTGCTCTGGTTTCACTGGCACATAACAGCACACTTGTTTTACTCCTGAGGGCTTTACATGAAAGTTTTTTTTCCCCAGTTAAGTGCATGAAGCCAAGACTGACCAATAAAAACATCTCTGATCTCCTCTAGCCTATTGCATCTGTCCTTCTCCACCTCATTTAAATCCTAGTACCCAAGAATATTATCATAGCTCACTTATCCTTCACTGTTCATGTGATAACTATTCTGATAGTAGCAGTGGTGGACAGTAACGAAGTAAATGTAATTCGTTACTGTACTTAAGTAACATTTCCATGTATCTGTACTTTACTCAAGTACTTTTATTTGGTAAGACTTTATACTTTTACTTCACTACATTTCAAAGCGAAACTTTTTACTTTTCACTTCGTTACATTTACAGAAACATCTCGTTCCTTTTCTATTTTTAAATCAACGCTTAATAAAAGACTATAACCAAATTCAGCGCTCAGTAAGAGATTAAGATTTGTACGCTAATTGGCTGAGGATCTGACACGGCTGCAACAGATGGCTTTCCCCAACACCCCTGGACTTATTTAGCCCAATTGTTTTAATTCCTCGAAAAGAAAAATGATTCGTATTCCTTCAAGTGTCTCCTCTGCATTCCGAAGAACACATCACGGTCATCATTTATGAACTCGCCGTCAAACTTGAAAAAACACATCGAGGTAAGTTCGCCATTAGATGAGTACTACCAACAGGGTGGTTTATGGTTTATATACCCTGGTTAATTATATCACATTGAAATACACAACTTTTAACATATGCTTTTATTCAAAGCAATGTGCTAGTACCCAAATTGCAATCTGTGGAGATGCTATAAGCACCAGTTTAACACAGGAGACTCCCACATCAAACGTTAAAGCCGGGGACACATACACGCGAATTTGGCCAAGCGAAGCGAACTTCGCAATTCATTCCTATGAGGGAGGCGAAGGCAAGCAAATATGAGCGAAGCGAAGCAAAATTATTAAAATTATTATTATTATATTAATTATTTAAGCAATAATACACTCGAGGTTCGTGCTATAACGTGTAATATTGGCGCTGCGGTCGTAGGCCGAGTGCCGTAGATCAGCACAGTGCCAATATTACCCGTTATAGCACGAACCTCGAGTGTATTATTGTGATTATACCACAGTTCAAGTATCGCTGTTTATTGAAAGATTTTGAGTTAAAGAGGACGAGAAAATACGACCTGTTTGGTTAAAAACACTCCGCCAGTTAAAATAGTTCCATTCAATGGCTCGCTGCTAATACAACACTGGAACAGCCTTACCCAAAAAATATTATAGAGGTAAATATACACAAAAACAACTGTTGATTAAGTTGTATTTATTAAAAATAAAGTACAACAATTATTGTCCATCCACTGCTGATTGGAGGTTCGTTCAGGTATCTGTTCAGTCCAGCTCTTAAACCAACGAAGCTGCTGATGCTATATAAGTCTCCCTTCACGTTTCTGACGGATCCATAAAAACGTCGTAAAAGCTGATTCATTTCATTTTTGTTGATAATACTAAAATCGACTGCAATGTCGTTGCTCTTTAACCAGGATTTAAATACATTAAGAGCCCAGGACGTTTGTTTTACGGTATTAACTTCGTTTCTCTGTATTTCCAGCCCATCCAAATCATTGTTTGTAAGCGTGACAAACCTTGGCTCATTGGAGGAATCAGGCTGGTCATTTATAGCTTCATCCTCCAGTTTCAGATCGAAACAAATGCTTTCGAAGCCAATAGATTTAACGAACTCCCTGTAATTCATTTTGATAATGTTGCTGCTTGTTCGTAGTTGCGCTGTTTGGCCTGTAAACGCTGCTGTGTTACTAGGTTACCTGTATGTGGCGGAGTAATACATGGAGAGCTTCGGTTACAGTGCTATAACGTGTAATATTGGCACTCCTAGATCGCCTCTCAGCCAATCACATTGTAGGGTCGGAACTAACTGTGGTATAATAATAATTATTAATTATTTGGCCAAGTTTAATATTATGAGTTCAGTTGGTTGGGCTGCACACAGTTCTAGTTCTATGTGCTAAGCTTCCCTATCCCGCCATGTGGTGGACAACGTATAACCTCTTCATATACTGTATCGCCTCTTCAAAACTTAGGTAATGCTTCATCAAATGTAATGTTTATAGTGAATGATTTATCAGTTGTGTTTTTATTGATTTTCATCAGTTGTGATGGTGTTTGTTATTTGTTATTAGTTTTATGACAAGCGAAATGAATGAAAAATAAAATAATGAAACTTGAATGAATGCTTTTTGTGTTGTTGCTTCAAAAGCACTTGGTCTTACTTAAATATAATATAGTTTTGAGTATTTTGTGTTTGCTAGGCAAATGTAAGGCACTGTTTCGTTGTTCACTTGTTGATCGAGTAGGCCTAGGGGTTTTGATATGACGCTAAGAAAAAAAAAGTTTTTACTTTTACTTTTAATACTTAAGTATTTTTGAAGGCAGATACTTTTGTACTTCTACTCAAGTAAAAAATTGAGGTGAATACTTTTACTTTTACTTGAGTAATATTCAATGCAAGGTAACTGTACTTTTACTCAAGTACATAATTGCTGTACTTCGTCCACCACTGGATAGTAGATACAACAATTTGTTCAAATCAAGCGCATCATCTGATTTGATAAGTCATCCAAGTTATTCTAGTGAGGTATCTAAAAACTAAATCAGTAACTCTACTTTATACAGTGTTCTGAACAGCTGCATACTTTCAAAAAGGCTTTCAGAACAACTAAAACTTTACATAAGTATTTATAACTGCTTGGGCAAACAAGAGTGAGCTTTCATAAAGGCTGCTTTTGTAATTGTTATTTCAAACTGACATATATCTATTATTACCTGTGTAACTTGAAACCACATATAGCTGACACAACGTTATAACTCTTTCCAGGTTGAAATGACAGAGTATGTTTTCACAACTGAATTTCTATCTTGGTGTATTGCTGGGATGTCAAACTTGATATGACATAATAAGATTAGATGGGAAACTGAACACAGATAACAGCTTGTATTTGTTGTGGTTGGCACATCACAAGCTTCACATGAAATATCTTGCAAAACACTGTTAAATAAGGAACACTGTGACACTGACTATTACACTGTTACATTAGGAAAACTGACACTAACTTTTATGACACTGTTAAATAAGGAACACTGTGAAACTGACTGTTATGACACTGTTAAATAAGAAACACTGTGACACTGACAGTTATGACACTGTTAAATAAGAAACACTGTGACACTGGCAGTTATGACAGTGTTAAATAAGGAACACTGTGACACTGACAGTTATGACACTGTTAAATAAGGAAGACTGTGACACTGACAGTTATGACACTGTTAAATAAGGAACACCGTGACACTGACTATTATGACACTGTTAAATAAGGAACACTGTGACACTGACTATTATGACACTGTTAAATAAGGAACACTGTGAAACTGACTGTTATGACACTGTTAAATAAGGAACACTGTGACACTGACAGTTATGACACTGTTAAATAAGGAACACCGTGACACTGACTGTTATGACACTGTTAAATAAGGAACACTGTGACACTGACTGTTATGACACTGTTAAATAAGGAACACCGTGACACTGACTGTTATGACACTGTTAAATAAGGAACACCGTGACACTGACTATTATGGCACTGTTAAATAAGAAACAATGTGACACTGACTGTTATGACACTGTTAAATAAGGAACACCGTGACACTGACTATTATGACACTGATAAATAAGGAACACTGTGACACTGACAGTTATGACACTGTTAAATAAGGAACACTGTGACACTAACTGTTATGAAACTGTTAAATAAGAAACACTGTGACACTGACAGTTATGACACTGTTAAATAAGAAACACTGTGACACTGACAGTTACGACACTGTTAAATAAGGAACACCGTGACACTGACTGTTAAGACATTGTTCAAATCCACTTGGGCCACTATCATTTATATTTATTCCATTCATAAAATTTTTGACATTTAATAATAAGGCAGCTTTCCAACTGTTATGACAGTCTTCAATCAGAAAGAAGTTTACAACTTAATCAGCCTTATTAAATTCCTGCGTCCAGACTGCACTGATAAATCACCAAGCATAGCCAATTTATTTATTCCAGCCTATATTGTTCAGTAAAAATGGCAAACAGTGGAGAGGAAGCATTTTCGTGTTCTAACCCTACATTTTCCAGCCGTCTGAGGGGGGTGAGGGGACCACTGAACTCTGCTCGGTGAGATCGGTGGAACTCAGTAGATACAGCTGCTCATTCTTTCTCCTTTGTTTATTGTATGCAATATGCACCTCCCTGAGGTAAATAATTAATATACACATACACTGTAGTAGTAAGTACATTGTGTTTATAAAGGATTCTTTAATTTTTTTAGTTTTTAACAAATATGTATTTGAACCAAATATAGCTTCTTAAATTTGGCTCAAATTATGTGTCCTAATTTAAATGAATGAATAAATAAACTACTTTAAAAAATACACTGTAAACCTGAACAGTATTGTTAACTTATACTCTTTATTGGTATAACACTCAAATCTTGTTATTTCAGCATTAAGGTTTTGCGCTGTCTTAACTTTTTGTTATGTTTTAAGTTTAAATGAGTACATATTTTTAAGTAAATTATTAATAATTTATGAGTACTCAAAGTCATGCAGCGTCGTCACCAACTTTTTACAGTGGTCACAATGGCGACGCGTCATGGCCTGGTGGTTAGGGAACTGGTCTTGTGACCAGAGGGTCATGGGTTCGATTCCAAGACCTGAGGCCATGACTGAGATGCCCCTGAGCAAGACCCTTAACCCTCAATTGCTCTCTTGTATAAAAAAATGAGATAAAATGTAAGTTGCTCTGGATAAGAGCGTCTGCCAAATGCCATAAAAATGTAAAAAAAAATTGTTAAGTTGGGGGAAATTATATTAATTATATAATTATTACTAAAAGTATTGTAGTATGTAGTACTTAAAATATGTATATATATAAATTAATATAATTTCCCCCAACTTAACCATTTTTTTTACATTATATATATATATATATATATATATATATATATATATATATATATATATATATATATATATATATATATATATATAATTTTTTTTAATTAAGATTTTCCTGAACTTATATGTTTTATATTTATTTTTTTAAGTTAACTGTACTTAAAAATGATATTACATGAACTTAAAATTTCTTAGGTAATCGGTTACAACAAAACTTTTGAGTTTAGTGAACTTGTTGGGTTTTACATTTTCCCCCCCCAAGTGAATAATTAGTTTCATCCAGTTAATTTGAGCTCATTTAATTATTATCTTTGTTTGTGTCACTGCACACAGAGAAAAAAACTTTTTCAAAAAAAAGTCAAGTTTAAAACGTAAGGTTAGAATATCCTACTAAAGAAAAATCTCTCAAATATTAATAATCACGCATCTGGAATGGCAGGTTGGTGAATGCAGTGAAATAGTTCCACAAAGTGTGAATATGAATACTTCTCAGCAGTCAAGTGCGTCCAGGATATGGTGTAGTTTGGCTTACCGCAATAACGTTAACTTTGAATATCTGTAGCGGAGCACTTGTCCCCTCTAGTGGTTAGGCGCTGAACAGCACAGTTGGCTTACTGAAGCACGCATTTATCAATGAGCTGCAGCAGATGTCTCAGGCAACTACCTCTAATCCTGAACATTAACTCTAAACAGCGTCATTAAGATTTACTAAAATTATAGATTAAGATCAAACCAATTTAAAAATGTTGGAACACTTGGCTTTGTGTGTGTGTGCCTGTGTGTGTTTGTGTGCATGTGTGTGTGTGTGTGTGTGTGTGTGTGTGTGTGTGTGTGTGTGTGTGTGTGTGTGTGTGTGTGTGTGTGTGTGTTTCTATAGACCTGTTCAACAGACGTTTATCATATAATATCTCTCTTCAGACTGGACAGTAGGGCAGAGGGAAAATTGATCCAGCCATTGATGTGGTTATTGATTTTTTGCACGTTCTTGCTAACAGCTTGAGTAGGTCTGCCAAAACTATCACTACTACTGCGAGTGGCAGCACACAGTACGATATGCAACTGCAGGGCTGGCAGCATTAGGCCTGCTGCTCTGTCATCAGGCTGCACAAAAACACACATACACACAAACACACACACACACCCACAGCCATCTGTTTGTGCTCTTATTCAAACAGTGTATAAATATACAAACAGCTGAACTGTCTCTAATATGTCGCGTTATGTTGAGCTGTCTCTAATACGTACGTGTCTTCATGTCGAACATGTGACTGTCCTGCCGTATGTCACCAGGTCCTGAGCCCTGATGATCCTGTCATTACTGCAGATGGAGCCCCAGGTCTCCCTTTAGAGAGACCTCTGTGTGCTTAGATGAACAGAGATGTGGAGACTAATCAGGAAAGGCAACTTTGAAACAGTGAGGAAATATACCATGAATTTACTACGAGTTTACCATGAGTTTAACACTGAAATATTCCACGAGTTTACCATGACTTTAACACTGAAATATTCCATGAGTTTACCATGACTTTAACACTGAAATATTCCACGAGTTTACCATGACTTTAACACTGAAATATTCCATGAGTTTACCATGACTTTAACACTGAAATATTCCATGAGTTTACCATGAGTTTAACACTGAAATATTCCATGAGTTTACCATGACTTTAACAGTGATTGCTGAGTGGGAGGTGTAAACCATGCTCCAAGATTTCTTTTAGATCTGCCATTTTCTGACAATACTCTCCTTCACATATTAAAAGTGTTTGCACTATAAATATGTGTGCATGTGTATGTTTGTGTGTGTGTGTGTGTGTGTGTGTGTGTGTGTGTGTGTGTGTGTGTGTGTGTGTGTGTGTGTGTTTGAACTATGGCTCAAATCCTCAGTTTGACAGCTATAATTTCAAAGTCACTCATCAAACTGTCTTTAGTATATGTGACACCATGCGAAGAAGAAAACTGGAGACTTTCTCTTGCAGAAGCATCAGTCTGGAAGAGATATTGATCACAGGCCACGTCGTTCTGCTGCCATCACAGACACACAAATATTCTTTCATTCTAAGGTCAGTGAATGTATCTCTAACCAAAGCAATGGTCTCTTCATTTTCTTCTGCCCAGTAAACTAGCGTAACCCCCTCATCACCACCTCATGCAAACACCCCCACCACCTCACCGCTGCCGACTTCCACTTCTGTGGTGTATCGTGTCATGACACGTTTTGAGCAGAAGGTCATTAACTCGTTCAAACACCGACCTGTTGAGCGTGCTCAAACAGACAGCTAGCCGCACAATCTTTCACTGCAATCACTGCGGCCAGAGTGCTGACTACCATCCACCCAATAATACAGCCTTGCTCAGTTATAAACCTGTGTGTGTGTGTGTGTGTGTTCATATTTTATGTTCTATTTTGTTCAGTTGCATCTAGCATATACTTACTATATTTTTCACACTGATTTAACCTACTGGAACTCAAAATACAATTGTCAAAAACCAATATCACAATGGAAGATTATTTATATAAGTTTAATTACTTATAGCTAACAAATTACACCTGTTATGATGTATGAAGCATCAAGGCAACTGGGACTAATGTAATGAAGATTGAAAAATGACTTGTTGCTCCATAAGGTCTAAGTACCTCTACACAATAAACTACTTGGGTCTTACAGGATTTCTGCGGTTTGAAATGTGTCCATTTGCATCCTACAGCAGCTAAACAGTCATGTGAATTTACAGGTAGGAAGTCTGTAATTCTGCTTTTAGCCACATGGGGGCAGGTTTAACCTGGGTATGTTCAAAAACATTCACCATCACTTTAATGCTTCGAAGCCTAGACGTGCAGTGTGCATTACATTAGTGTCAGATTTAATGTTGGCAGTGTTGTATTTGCTTCTTGCTGGTTCCATGGCAATGTTTGTGTGATGGCAGTAAATTTACTTTTGAATCCCTGTAACACTGCTGCATGTCACTGAAATATCAGCATGACAGTGTTTGTGCTAGTTGAAGAGCCGAGCCAGTATGGGCATGTGTTTTCCTCACCATGTCTTTAGATGAAAAATAATAAAGTGTAATCAAAAGCAGTGAACACCCTCAGTTCACTTGCATCTCTCTCCCCATCTCACTCTCTCTCAAGCACACACACACACACACACACACACACACACACACACACACACACACACACACACACACACACACACACACACATATAGTTTTTATCGTAAAAACATTTACACACAACTAAAACACACTCCCGAGGCTACTGTCTTGATTATTGGTTTTTCCTGAACTGGAGCATTAACTGCTGACCTTAGCTTATGGGTTTTGCTTAGTAAAACAGATAACTCAGAAAAACGTACACCTCTCAGGAGCAAAGACTGGGAAAATAAATCAGATTCAGACCACTGTGCAGTGGTGAGAGTGTATCAGCACTTGATGTGGCCATTTCCACCAATTCGCAGCACTAGTGCAAACCTCAAAAAACAAAGTTTGGTGTCTTTAACATTTGAAAACACTAGTGGCTGAATCCTTGTACTCAGTAATGGTGGGCTTAAGAACCTGAGGAGTTCTTCAGACTGAACATGAACAAGCATGAGTAGCCGCTCGTTGTCTCCAGACATTTCAATCGCAATCCCACAACTGCTTCATATTTGTGATCTCGCTTGATTTTAAGACGTTTTATCACCGCAACTGTAATAGGTTTCAAAGAGCACGCCAGGGCCACTGAAGCAGTGGTGTAGAAGAGGCCAGGTTCTCCTCAGCATTGGGTGTAGGGGTCACTTATTACTCTGACCCCCATACTGCAAGTCGCTGCCCCAGTTTCTGAGTGATTGGTCTCCATCTTCAGACTGAGCTGAAGACCTTCCTCATTGACCCTCCTCATCAAGCTCCTCTTCCCCCCCCCTCCCCCCTGGGCTTTTGGTCTCCATCTCTGTGATCTTTTTTGAAGTAACCTTGACTTTTAAGAAAGGTGCGGCATAAGGAGATCAATAATAGAACAATGGAAAAAATAATAACACCACTCTTTCTTAACCCTCATGTTGTGTTCTGCTCAAATCTGACCGCTTTACAAGTTTCCCCTCTAAATTTCATCCTTCTATCATAAGGGTACATGACTTTGATTTTGAACAAAAACACATGGTTTTTGAACAAATAAAATTAATCAGAAATAGTTTTATGAATATTTCTGGGCTTTGTGGAACTTGTATACACCCATGGTGTTCCCGGTCAAAAATGACATTGGAAATGGGTACATAAGACATAAGACTACAACTAGTGTATAAAACAGGGCATCTACACTCACATATCTACTCTCCTTTCTCACACCTCAATATGCAGATGACTTTGACCACACACACATGTGCACATGTACACAAACACACTCACACACACACACACACACACACACACACACACACACACACACACACACACACACACACACACACACACACACAGATCTCCAAACATTAGTGGTAAATCTACACATCTGTCATCTGTCTACAGCTATCAACATGTTTTGATATTTTGTCTGTAACTTATACATAGCCTGGAAGTTTGTTCAGGTTCTCATTATTAATAAACCGTTCACAGTGAAGACACTGAGGACATCTTAGGAAGCAGGGAACTGTGAAACAAATGGACAAGAGGCAGGATGGACAAATGGACCATGAACGCTAATGATCACTAGTGCCATGGGGTATGCATTTATGGATCGAGACATTTTATAGAATTTCCATAAATGATATGCAAACTTTGATCTTTTCTTTTCACAGACCTCACTGTTATATTATTATTATTATTATTATTATTATTGTTATTATTATTATTATTATTATTATTATAAATTATAATGTGTAGTTGTGTGAATGTTTGAGGCTACTTCAACACTAAGACTACTCCAATATTCACCTCTGTTTTGCCCCTGGTCCCTCACAGAGGAAGTGCAATCCCACAAGGCAACACTGCATCAGAGATTTACTCTCTCCTCCTCACATTCTGCAACCCTTCACTTTTCCCCAGCTCTCACCATCACCTCTGTTTGCACTCCATGGCAACAGTAACTTGGCTACAGCCAACCGGAGGGCTCTCTTGTGCATAATTACATGGGTAATTGGGGGAGGTTGAGTTTGTGAGTGTTTGTGCTGGCAGTGTACAAATACTTCATCAGTCACACCAGGCCTGTGGGCTCTTAGAGGACCAGAGCTTTCTGCTATAAGCCCAGCAAAATGAAACTGCCACCTGCCACGTGTCACAGCTAACAGCAGAACTCAGCATGACTTCCTCCTTCTAGTTGACTGTGTGAAACTCTGTCACACAGTGAAAGGGAGAGTTAGACAAGTAAGGGCAGTAGGAGAGGACACCCCCCTCCCCATGTGGTGTGAATTCCATGTGTTCATCTGTTCCTTTCATTCCTGAACACGCGTCAGATTTCCCTATGAACACCCCCGTAATGAGGATTAGTTAGGATTAGTCTTTTGAAGTGTAACTAGCGATGCTTAGACCCAACTCTGCTTTACATCCAAATGTATTGTTTTTAACAAAAACATTTCTATTATCATTTTTAGAGTGCACTGCCTGCTATAAAGGTAGCATCACCCAGGGCGTATTCATTCATTCTGCTAAAACAGAATCAGCGAAGAAACAGATCGCACCACAAAGCAAGCGTGGCATTGATTCATGGCCAGCTGGCGAGGACGGAGGAGAGCGCGGAGGATGGAGCGATGTTAATGCCCTTCTAGGAGCCCCAACACGCCGCCTTCCACAAACCACATCTCTGCAATCTTGGAAAATCAACTGCTGGCTACAGTGATGCTTGTATGGTTCTCCAAAAGAATGTTGCCATTATGGTACATATGATTTTCTAATGTAATACTTTCTATTCACTTTATCGAGGGTGCATCTTTTCAAATGCTTTCTTAGTGCCATATATTTGCATTCACTGTGCCAGTTTATTTTCAATTTGGGATTAAGGCTGTACAGTTTTAAGACTGAAATTTACAGTTTGCACTAGTGACAGTATCATAACTCTTCAAAATGATGCAGAATCTGAGGCATGCCAGGAAAAGCCTGCCCAGTAGCCATTAACCTGGGCTGGGATATGACAAACACTGGTGGTGAATCATGGCATGTGGCATATGAATCATAGTTTGTATTGGACAGCAACATGTATTGAGTAATGCAGATCAGTTTGTTGAAATCAGTGACCATTTACATTTAGCTAAAAAAAGAGGTTTTGGATTAACAGAACTGAACGATCTGAATGAAGTGTTGTAGGTTAGTCAGATGCTTTGGGTTCAATGTTCAATACCTTCCTGAGGAATCGGGAACCCACTGCATGACTGTACGCAGAGATCGGTCATTTTCTATGTGAAAAGCCTTTCTTGGGATGCTGGCTCCATAATCACCAGAGACAATCATATACCAACATAACATCAGAGGGGTCACCAAAATAGCCTCAAGAAGACATTGAGTTTGAAAAGGTCACAGTTCGCTAAAGAAGTGTACTACAAGTACTACGAGTTCTGACGGAAAGCCTTATGAAGAGATGAGACGAAGACTAAGTTGTTGCAGAGGAAAATTTGGAAGATGAAAATATACTTTTCACGGATGAAAGTATAGTCCACAAGAACTATATGATCCCACTAAGCCCACTAATCTTTGAGCCGTGGTGGTGATGCAGCTTGGACTTTTGGGACTGTCAGTCAGTGGAAATGCCTCACTCGTTTTTATGGATAAGGTGACTGCTGACAGCAGCAGTAGGATGAATCTAGCCTTGAGGCTAGACGAACTGAAGCCTAAAAGAATGACGGCAAAAACGCCAGTCTATAGTGTTCACTGCTGAGCTCTCTGAAGTGTTCACTGTGGAACTGTCTGTAGTGTTCACTGTGGAGTTACGCTGGAATACAGAACCGAAGCAAAAACCTGTGTCACTGTCTAAAACCTACAGGCTACACAGTGCTGCGTACACCTGTGTGGAGCTTAGTGACGAGTTAAAATGGTGAACTGAGAGAGGAAGAGAAAGACTGCAGGCGCAATTAATCTTATATGAACCACAGTCATGAATCTGGAATCTACGATTATATAACCATAAAAGGCAACAATTGGGACATTTAATTTAGAGCGGCTGCCGCATCAAAACCAAGACTTGGGTGTTCCTGGTCAGAGTTGGAGCAGGCGGCCGGACTCACAAGCCTGGAGTTCACTGAGCTCCAGCAGTGCCATGACGGATCTGTGGCCCTAATCTCCAAAAGTAATTAGCACGTACAAATTTCCTAGCTTGCGAGAAGACGACGACATGCTGGGTGAGGAATCTGTCGCGTTGCAGTCGGTGAACATATTACAGAAACCGCAAGTGCAAAACATTTCATCACACTGCTTAGTAAGTCCAGCCCTGCCTGTGCAAGGCTCTGGAAGACTGGATGGATGTCTTTAATATCTGCAGTGTGTGTGTGACATCTGTCTGCTGCTTTTAATCTCCTCGCAACAATCTATAATCAGGCCTCGCTTTCTTTTACCGATGACATGTCTCTTCTTTAATTCTCTCTCCCTCTCTCACCCATTCAGATTTGTATCTTTTGACCGGTGGACACGGTGCACTGACACAGTGTCCCCACAACCTCCACTGCTTACACTGCTTTCAATCTCTTCCATACGATAGCATCTTTATCTTTCCTCTCAGGAAATATCCGTGTGTACGACAGCAGAGCAAGCACACTGCGGTTTGAGTTAACGCTGTAGATTGTAGCTTGCATCGCTTCCACAGTTTGGAATGCAAATTTGGCACTTGGCCACTATTACTAAGCTTTTATCTTATTCGGGTTTAAAAAACGAGATGCTGAGATGACTTTCTCATTTTTCTTACAGTCACAAAGTGCCCAGTAAATTGCAGGAGCTCTTGTCTGTGTACAAGGTCCAGTTCTTTTCAGCCTCTAGCATTGAGGTCTTGGATGCGCAGCACTAAATTACTAGTCTGCACATACACCAAGAGAAGGAAAAAGATGACTTTGACCTGGTTCTATACAAAAAAGCAAAGCTTTATTCACTGACACAAAAAGAAAATCCTGACCTTTGCACCCTCCTCCAGAAGAAACGCGGCAGCGGTGGCGACAGTGCAGCAGCCCTCCTGTGCTGACCCGTCTCTTCTTTTACCTCCTCTGAAGTCCCAGCAAAGACTCAACCCACAGTGAACGTTCAGCACTCAACGTTACAGGCAGTCCAAAACAGGCAGTGTAATTCACCACAACTGAAACGAATAGCTCGTGTAAGAAGGTCTTTGCTGCTTTTCCCAGAGAGAGAGCTTCACTAGAGAGACTCCTTCACTCTAACCTCCCAAACCCTCCTATGGTACCCAAACCCTCATGGCCTGTTTTCGACATACTTACAGTAACCCTCGTTAGCCTGTATATCAGAGCACTATCAACAATAATGTTGGTGTAGGACTGCATTTACCACTGGCTGGAGGACTGACCTATAGTGACCTGATCACTCCAGCAGGCTACCTGAGTTTAACTCGTAGTGTCAAGAAGGTGACAGGTTTCTTAGCCAGGCATACCAACACTGGATATTAAAATCAACAGGATACATGTACTGTATCTGCACACTACGCAATTAGTGAATGATGTGGGCATTTTAAAAGTCAAACCAAGCAAAGCAGTACAACACAGACAATAGCAATAACACAAACGGTCATACGGTCTAACCATCTGCAAGGTAGAGCCGTTTGAAAAGCGCTGTTGAAGGCAGCAGCGTCTCTGAAGGCGAAGTCCATTGTGCAGTGTGCACACAAACTGGGAAGCGACACAACAATGACTGGGTGGTTTCAGCGTTCAGAGGCAGGCACATAAAGGCTGCCAAAAAGCTCTCAGTCTGTGGTTTTAAAGCCATGTTATTTGCATCAAGTTTTATTTTGCATTCCTTTCAGATACCTCAAAAACACGCAGAGAAAGAAGCCTGTTTGAAGGTGTTTGCATATGAAACGATTGATATTGATACTTCTGCGGGCATTTATACTTATCTCTAAAGATCTGGCAATGAATTGGAGGAAAGCAAATGGTCTTTAAGCATGATCGCCACTTTCTAGTTTTAAAATCACAGAGTGTAGCTTGAGCCCAGCCAAGATGAAATGTTATTAGCAGAAGGCAATAGCAAATTGTGGAATGGTGTGAAGAAAACGCTGGACAGAAACCAGAAAGCACAGATACTAATAACTGTGTAATCTGTGCAGGGAGGAATGTGTGGAAGGACTTGATGAAGAACTTGGTTATGCTTTGGTGCTTAATAAAGTTATCCAACAAATTCTGTCCATCCCTGAGCAGAACATACCAAGACAGCGTGTGTGAAACGCAGCCCAGGTGGAGGTGCTTCCACAGTGAAATGCACTGCTTATGTAAGTTCTACAGTGCCTCTCATCCATTTAGGTCCTTATCTTGTAAAATGAAAGAAACGGACCCTGATCTGCAGCACATCTTAGACACAGTGTGCAGGCCTGCATGTGTGCTCAGTCCGTGGGGATAGATCTTACAAAACCTGAATTTCCTTCATAATTACATGATCCCCAACCGTGGTGGCATGGTCGAGTTGTGTAGATGATCACACAAATGCTGAATCGTTTCTAAGACATAATAATACAATATAAGGTTTGGACTTGTATTGTAGGTATAGGTAATCAAATATATAATTAATGTGTGACATATGTATGACCCTAAACACTGACAGAGTATAGAAAACAAGTGTGTGTTTGTGTGTGTGTGTGTGTGTGTGTGTGTGTGTGTGTGTGTAAGAGAGAGAGAGAGCGAGAGAGAGAGATGGCGTGTGTGTTATCATTACACAAGTGGACATGACAAAGGTTAAGTGTTTTTAATAAAAGATGTTTCATTTTATAAAACTGAAAATACACAACTGTTTATTTTATAAAGGTTAGGATTGTGTTTAGAGTTGGCCTTAGCAAATTCTGGGTGCTGGCGTGATAGAGAGAGGGAGGGACACTTGATAGCAGGATGATGATAGATCCTTTGCTCACTTTAATTGGACTGAACGCTTCATTGATTGACCTTCTGTCACAGCTGACCTTTATGCTCACCCAACCGCTGTACTCAGATCAGCAGGTAGAAGGCCCAACAAAGGCTAATAAAGCTGGCATCGTTGTATGACTGATGTATTCAGGAGAATAGTTTATCAGACGAAGCGGCCACTCGGAACTCTGAACAAGCGGACTGAATCTCTTACTGACCATCAGTCTTTCTGTTCTGTGAGACGTCTGTGGTAGTCACACGTAGAATATTCCATAAGAAGTGAGAACTTCTGCGTATAGACGAACCAAGTCAGCATTCATCGGCATACCTCCAGCGATATATTCTCATAAAAGCATATACTTAAAATACTTAAAATCAGTATCGCTTCTGAATCGTTCCAAACTGCTGATTGTTCACACTACACATTCCCAGTCGGCTCCGGTTCTGATGGCTCTCTGTGTTGAGTTAATAACAAATAAATGGTAGTGTGCAACTGTAAAGGCTGTTAGAAGCGAACTAACGCGAGTCTGACATGCGATCCAGCGGTTATATCGCCTCTCATCTTTCAACACAGTGTGGGGCACATGAAAGCAGCAAGTATCACAGCTTTGTCAATACTGCCGTCCACGCCGCCGATATGTACCGCGGCACACCGAGCGGGCGCTGAAAGACTGATAGTTAATTCTCAACTGTTGAAACGGGCGTCGATTATGCGAAATTGCTTGGAGATGTCAGCAAGTTGCAAACTCGCAATAAATCAGCAGTGGTTCTCTGCAGCGCTAATGCAGTTAACTTGCACATCAATATATGACAAAGCAGGCGCTTCAATTGCGTCCCTTGCGAGATGCGTGTGTATTATCACATAGGGCGCGTTGCATTGGGGTGAAATGCGCACACGCGCCCGTCACCGCTGCATCCGACGTGCTTAGAATTACAACGACTTGATGCATTGTGCACGGATAATCTTCCTTATCATTGTTCTAACTGCTCAAACTACATACGCGTGTTTAAACATCTTTTCAGATTACCACCGGTTATTTCAAACGAGCAGCACGAACTGATGCAGCCATTACAAAAAGGCTCGAACGTCTTGAGTAAAGCATAACGTTGTAATAAATGTGCTTCATGTCAAGTGGCGGTGCGTTACATAAATAATAATCATGGTTTGATGGTTATGCTGCTGGGACGTGCAGCGGCACCGTGTCGGGATCCTCTGCGCAAAACTATCCGTCATTATTTCCAACTTTGGAGCAGGGAGGCGCGAGCGCCAAACTTAATCTCGCCGTCCAGAACATCGCTGGATGTTGAACACCGCGACGACGAGATCTTCAGGCTGAAGCGCAGTCAAGCGAGAGGAACCGACCACCGCAGCCTTACCTTTATGGTTTTGGTGGGCTGACACTTCACTTGAGAGACGGTGGCGGTTTGGTTCATCTTCAAATCGAAACGCAGTCGCAGCCTGACTGAAATACGGGTTCCCGCGGTTAAAGCAGCTGTAATCCTCTCCAGAAGCCACGAGAAGCCGCCGAGAGCCTGTCCGACCTCTCCTCGAGCCTTATGTTCAACAGTGAATAAGGCGTGAGTCGTGAATCTGATGCGTAATATGCCGAGGCGGATCCAGCAGCGGTCGCCTGTCTCCTGCCCGCGCGCTCTCCCGCGCGCTACCGTCCCCGGGGGTGCAGTCCAGACTCAACAAAAGATGAACTTGTGCTTGTTAAACTAGAAGTTGCCGTTATCATATCGATCAAAAAACACTCGTGGCAGTTTTTTAAAAGCTTGCTTACGACAAAGTGCACGAAAGATATAAATGTGTAAACGTAAATCAATTTATCAATGTGTTGATTATTGTTCACACGACCCACAACTGCGCTCACTCGTAAGTCTTTCTGAGAACTGTGAAGGATAAACTATTCGCCTGATAACCGATCGAGTTGACAAACGCCGGACGTCTACGCTGTCACACGATGGGCTAATTTAAGCATAAGAAATATGCTGCCGATGAGAAGACGCGCTGTGTTGCAAAACCACTGTGACCGGGGATCCGAGCCAACCCGGTATTACAACGCACCCCCGCATCTGCGGCACGAGGCGGTGGGTGGCTGCGCGCGATTGATCTGTTCCAGCACTGAACACTCACAGCCGGAGAAATACACTAACTCCGGACACTCCGCGGTGGAGGTGGGTGGGGTGTCAATAAACGAGAATGAAAGCGTTGGTTTAACAACAGCACAGTGTGCACGCAAGGTTATTAATGAACAAGGCAAGAAAAACAAAGGAAGAAATCTATCTCAATAGCCCATTCTTAAACGCCTTTTGCCTATCGGGCGTTATTGAATTCCTTAAATCCCTCTTCCTCCACAAATATAATCCAATAATCCTCTTTTAAATTATAAAAAAGTTATGAGTTGGCCCTCAAACCATGTCACATGATGACAAACACAACAACACTCTTGCCTCTTGTCTTCATGCCCTGAAACCAAACCCCCCCCCCCCCCCCCCCCCCCCCAGCCTCACAGCTCCTACTCCTGTTTGAATCTGTACCACCTGTCAAAATGGTCCTGCCTTTGAATAGTCCCGTCTGGCTGTCCTCACTTCTCCCTGCATTCCTCCGTGTTTCTGCCTGCCAGTCTGGGCTGCTGGGTGAAACTCACATCTGCCCCGTTTCATCCTCCCACATTAGGGCCCTAGGGTTAGGCTCTACCCTCCGGCCGCCGGTGTCATGCAGACATCGGGGACGGGACGTTTGACACACTGGATGCTCTTTACTGCCTGCCCGGTGTACAAAGCATTTCCAGGACTTCAAAAATCCCTTCCTTACACTTGTAGTGTTCTCGGTCCTTTATCACGCATTCATATACGAGAGATCTGCTGCATGTACTACAGAATGAATGTCTGTTCAACCACACAAATAATGCTCAGCGTCGATGCACAGTTGCATATTCCAAAGGACTCCTGTTTGTTAGCTTGAACACTGAGTTTCTTTATTCTGATGAGTTGTAATGTAACCAGATGTACCGATCAATGAATCACCACGCCTATTAATGCCTTCAGCTGCATGGAAACCTACATAAAACCCAACTACCTGTGCTGAGCAGGGGTCCCCATCTCATTCTATTGTATTGCAATTTATGAATGCTACAGATAAGAGGAACAAAAATGGGACCTGTGTCTTTTCAAGAATGTAAACGCTATGTCAGTGTCTTAGTATCCCTCCATGACAGCACTACTCAAACCCTGGTGTCTGGGTATCATATCACCTACATCTGCATGTCTGTCCCTGAGGCTATTGTCTGCTCTCTGATGATAAAACCGGACTAACAGCAGGAGCCCTTAATACTTAAATGTCTCATGAGATCACTGGGCCACTCAGCAGGAGATAAACCCCTACCACCAACACAGAGACACACGCAAATAACCACGACTCTGGACCTTAAGTGCATAATGAGATATTTACTTCTGTTCCCCCACCGAGCACGAGGGGGTAGAGTTTAAAGGAGCCACGCTGGCGCAGACATCGTCTACTGCAAGTGGAACGGCGTGATAATGTGAGTCATATCCAGCTCCCCACACTGCAGGGAAAACGTTTAATGCATCCAAACCAATAAACATTCCCTTTGAAGCCCACAGGGCTTTTCCACACTATTGGATTCATTAGCTATTCAGATAACTACCTTAATTGAAGGTAGTCTTAGCGGATCCCAGGGGTTACCTTCTTCAACTCAAGTGTTGCCTTACGATGAACGTGAGCTTGATGCCCAAATCCAGCCTTGTATAACCTCTCTGATACTGGAGGAGAGGACACAGACACCAGCTCCATCCAAAATCCTCTCCACCATTATACTTTCATTACATATGACATGAAATAATCACGTCTACACCCTAGCACACTTCACACTATTTTTCAAGAGGCAGAAATCTTTATATACGGCAGCTGCTCCCATCATTAGAATCCACAGGTCTCTGCACGAGTTGCCATGGGTGGTCAAACAATGCGATGGGGACTTTAGTGCTGCCTGATCTTTCTGCAGGAGCATGGTCATGTGCCGTTTCATCCTGACAGACCAAAGCCTCCAACAATGTGGTGATGGAGCGTGATTACGAAACAGGACCTTCAATGCCAAAGCAGCAGGGGGGAGTCTGGCAGTATATATTACACAGCGCTGCTTTCTAAAATCTAAACAACAAACATCCCCAGATCCTTGTTATTAGTATCACTTGCCATGGGGCATCACTACGGACAGAGCTTGTGGGTGAGTGGATGATATAGACAGAGAGAGAGAGAGAGAGAGAAAGCTTCTCATCTACCACTCTTCGGCTACCAGACTACATTATTTATAAGCATGAGGCACGTATGCATAGCAACACATGCACACTATACACATACTCTTCTGCATGCCCTACCTATTTACACTTCCATATATTTATATGTTGATGCTAAGGATTTATAATTAGATTTGCATGTGAGCGCCACATCGCTGAGATGCTCTGTTAGTGATTCAGGTGTGCTTCACTGATTGCTCAGTCAGTCTGATGAATGAGTGCAATCAGTTTAGTAGCAGACTGTAAATAGTGAGACATACACAACAAATGTATGTGCGTACGCACATAGCCAAACATGTATGCATACACACACTCACACACAGTGTCACACAGTGACAGAGGCCGAGACAAACGTAAACTTTCCTCACTACCTTTAGAGGCCTGCAGTGACGCGAATGCCATTATTACGATGACAGCAGCTGTTTCCTGTGTGGGTTCCCTGGAGGCTTATAGCAGATTTTCCCTGGACAGGATGACTTCACCCTCTATCCGCACACAGACTACCGTGCCACCTTCAACCAGCTGCAAACTGACAGCACACTTATCTGACATGAAGCAATGTCGGCGTGTTTTCACCTGCAGCCTAAGCACTGGGTTTTAGGTGCTTGCTGTAACGAATACAGCCCTCGTATCTCTGACACTCCTATCTCCTCCTACAGTATTCTAACTGTCTTACCACTAGCCCTCACGCCTCTTCCTCCTTCTCCTCTTCCTCCTCCTCTTTCCTTTTCATCTGCTGGATTGCCTGTAATAGGACACACACTGTGAATATGAATAAGAATATGGAATAATGATGGTCTGTCTGATTTGGTAACATATGAAAACCCATTTCTGCTCTACACTTCAGAAGCATCGCGAAACTCCCCCCCTCCTCCTCTGCCCGTCCCTCCACCCCCGTGCGTGTGCGCTAATACGCCGGTCCTCCATTAGTGCAATTCCAGCATGCCTGGAGGCTTGGCATGGCTAATGCCATGAGCCTTGAGCGGAATGCAGCCTTTCTCCACACAGAACCCGACGAGCCCTCCTACGAGCTCCCACGCAACGCTTCACCCTATGGCTGGCTATGCGAGAGCCGTGGCTATGTTCAGGAGAAGAGGGAAAATATTCCGCCAGCCAGCGAGCAAAAAAACCAATGTTTGTGCTCCACTTCGACATCAAGAACCGCTCTGCATCTCCCCGAGGGCACGCCCCGGTAAAAGCACGACCGAACAGCGCCAAGACGCACCCCTCGGCTACGATTAAGGTTTGAACCTCAGCAGTGCTGTGTGTCATATCAGCCAGGGCTCTCTGAGATGTTGCTGGGAAAGAGAGCTGGCAGGATTCACCACACAAGCTGCCCCTTCCCTACATGAGGTGAAAGCCAGTCAGCGGTTGGCACAGGGCTGGTATCTCCCAGCCGTCACCCCCGCCAGCTTGTGCTGCTGTTGTGCAACAGCTGAGAGGCCAACAGATTATGACTCGGTCAGAAGAAAGTGCAGAAAAACAAATTAAAGATTCTTTTTAAAAACATTCAAGTTGAATGCTGGAAGGAAGCAATTCCAAATTAGGTGATGTGTCTCTGTACAAATATTGGAGGGTGGATCACAACATGAAACCAAATGGTTGCCAGGATACAAAGTACATGTATATATAATGTCATCAGCATTGTTTTAATGCATTTATTTATGTTGAGCTATTTAAATACATACATAAATAGATAGATAGATAGATAGATAGATAGATAGATAGATAGATAGATAGATAGACGTATGTGTGTGTGTGTATATATATATATATATATATATATATATATATATATATATATATATACACACACACACACACACACACACACACACACACACACACACACTGCACCTGGTTTCTGTGCAGTACTGTGACAGTCCAGAGATGACCCTTCCAATCAAACTCACTCTCACAGTTCTGGCCACCACTGAAGCTTTGATAATAGGCTCTTTGTCCTCTGTTCCTGTTCACTTGCTCACAGAAGCCAGCAGGAGAGATAATGCAGCAAAAGATGGAGAGAGCACCATACTGTAAGTGTGTGTGGAGGAGGAAAAGTAAAGGAAAGACTCATTGAGTGCGAGTGTGTGTGTGTGTGTCTGTGTCAGTAACTGAGACAGATGAGAAAGAAGATTGAATAGCATTTTGAAATTGCTGTATTTCTGTGGATGCATGTGTGCTGTGTATATGTGTGTTGTGTGTGTATACAACGGGTGGGTGGATTTAACTGAATTTTGGCTGCTGTCCTGAAGTACAGTGAAAAAGAAATGTAAAAAATACATTAAAGGACTGTTTCTTCAGCACACAGTCTCACATGCATGATGGAAAGCAAGGGATCTTAGGACTGGACTGGAGAGACCCAAAGAACCAACCCTGGACCTGGAGAGACAACTTCACAATCACTTCCTTTTCTCTTTCTGTCTCCCTATCACACCTCTGTCTCCTCTCCCCGTCCTCCCCTTTATCTCTGTCTGTCTGATAACTCCCCTGAGACAGGAACCTGTCTCCTTCCATTACACCAGACCTTTATCCCTTGCTCCATCTCCGTCTCATCTCAGCCTCTGCCTCTCCAACAGTTTGCGGGCACCTTTCGCAGGACCTTCCCGCTGCTGTTCGTCCAGATGCGCCTGCTGCTTTTTTGGCAACATACCTCAGGAGGGACGTGAGGATCAGGTTTTGCTAGCGGTTTGCTAGAAAAGTCACTGTGAAGGACTCTTCCGCTGTGCTGGCTAAGCTGTCAGAGCTCGGCTAAACACCACAAACAGGTTAAACCTCTGATCTGGAATAACCGCATCCCGCAAGAAGCCTATCAAAAGTAATAATGCACCACAACACAGATTTCTGTTTAATGAATGGCAGAAGTGAAGAATTCATGTGGAGTTGGAGTGACCTATTCGTCTGATGGATGGTTTGGAATTTTGCCTTAACGTACGCTCTATTCTGTAAGTAATTATACAGTGTCATGGTGTTTGGCTCTCAGTACTCCACTACATTGAAATGACACATTGACGAGAGTTAAAGTGCAGATTGTCAGCTTTAATTTCAGGGTATGAGAATCCTATTAAGAGAGTTAGATTTTTTTTCCCAAAAACACAATTCTCTCATGTTAGAGCACCAGTGAAATTGACTACTCAGTTTTAGCTTTCGCAGCTGTGTGTCATGTCATTCGATCATGCACTAGAGAAGTAAGGTCTAACCATGTTTCTAAATATGATTTTGCATCACCTCAAGATCTCAAAGCTATTGTTTCTTAACTCAGTGCCCATGACACACATGAGGCTGAAACTGATATTTATTTATTTATTTAATAAATTAATAAACAGAGACTACAGAATGCAGTGGTGTGGTCTAATGAGGGTACTGGTTTAAGAAAGTGGCTAGGTTGATTAATCACACCTGTTCTGCCTCAAATTCACCTATCTCACCTGGGTTATGAAATATTGCAATTAGTCATGTTTTCCATACAACTATAATCAGAATCATAGCCATAACATTTTTCTAAATCATCACTCTGGTACATTGCTTTGAAGGAAGCTCGCACATTTGAGATGATGCCAAACAACCTGACAGGAAACACAAGACCATAGCGGTGACTCAAGAATATTTTCATTCATGAAGGGGAACAACTGAACAGGCCATAAAAGAAAGAATATACCAGCATAGTCTCTGAAGCTTCTCCGCACAAACCAACAGCCCCAACAACAAAGAGGTTGGGTTACAGTTAGAGTGAAAAGGGTGTGAACAATAGAGTCTGTGGAATTCTGGGAAAGTCTTAATGACAGGTGACATGTCCTTAAGGACAGTCCTTAATACTGCATAGCAGAAAGATGGAATAAGGGAAAGTGAGGAGACAAACCCGTAACTCTCCGTGATCTACAGCACACCGCCTCATCAATTAAACATTAAGCGAAATGCATGCTCAGTGGACTCAAATCGGCAGGGAACTGGATGTCTAGTCTTTATTGATGATGTGACTACCAAAGGCAGTATCAGGATGAAGCCTGTAGTACACAGAGGAATTTCAACTGCTTACATCCAACCAAATGGTCAAACTCACCAGACAACACATCACCTTACAGCAGGACAATGACGTGGAGGTAGTTTTTCAGTGGACTGTTCTTGGCTCACCAAGTCAGTTACCAGACGTGGATTTCACACAGCATGCATTCCCCATACAGAAGACAAGACTGAAGTCTAGTTGAACTGAGAATGCGCGAGACGCTTGGTACCTGCAAGCATGTGCAGGGTTGGATAGTAATGGAGTAGCCTACAGGAAAAAAAAACATGACGAAATTTAAGGACAAGCATTACCCCCCGCTTTTTTGTAGCTTTAATTGGTTGAGTGAACTCCTACCACCACTGTCGTCGCACTACAACATCAACGTCGAATGTAGTCTACGTGTCCCATGTGTTATGTTCGTGCTCTGTGTGCTTTTGCTGCTACCATTGACTTCTCAATGGTAAAAGGGTCTTCGGAGCCGTGCTGGACTGCTGGGGAAGACACGTTGTTTATATATACAACCTTTCCGCATTGTTGTTCAAAAGTCTGCATGAGTTTATCAGAGCACGTTTGTGGCAGCACTGCCCGGCACAAGCGTTCTGGTCAAACGTAATTCAAACGTAATCAGATTACAGTAAACCTCTGGAACGGAGAATCATTATAATGGGTAATTGGAAATACATTGTAAAGTAACCCAACACCAGTGTTGGGAACGTTACTTTAAAAAAGTAATAAGTTATAGTTACTCACTACTTGTTCAAAAAAGTAACTGAGTTAGTAAATGAATTACTCTATAATAAAAGTAACTCGTTACCAGGGAAAGTAACTATTTGCATTACAGTTAAAAAAAGGTTATATGCCAATTAATTAAGTTTTTTTTAAGTCAGTTGAAATGAATAGATCAGAATTTTTTTTTACTTTTGATATTTATTGCACATCCACAGACCAGTGCAGGATAAAATCCTTTAAAATCCCAAATCTTTGAAAAAAAAAAGCAAAAGTAAACAGTTACACTATATAAAGTGCATTTACATCTATGAAATTAAATTAAATTGTCTCAACCTGAGACAACTGGTTTGTTCACAACAGAAGTAAACTTAACAATAAAACATCTATTCTTAATTAAATAAATCAACTACACAGTCTGGTAGACATTCAGGAACTTCAAGTATTTTCTTAAATAATGTTTATATCGCCTTGAAAATGCTAATTTTCTTCGGCTTGCACCTGACGCCATTTCGGCCTCTTCTCCGTTTGTGTCGTGTCACTCGCGTGCTTCGGCGCGCGTGTAAAAACACTGGCTCTGATTGGCTATCATAAAGCCTGGTTTATACTTTCGCGAGCGACCGTAGCGCGCGGCTCCGCCCACCTCGCGCGACCCTGCGCGAGCGGTGTAGGCGTTTATACTTTCGCGAACGTCGCGAGCGTCGCTGCAGTGTTCTCCGAAACGATAGGTGGCGATAGGTGGCAGTGGAGAATAAAAAACCCCTGCAAAACCGGGGAAAGAACATTTTTACCTGACCAGAGACCGTATTTAAACACATCAGGCATCAAACGTAAATATGGCTTTGCAGTGTTGTCCGAAACGATAAGTTAACAAATACGAGCCTCTTGTAATTCCAGGGCGAAACATGAGAGAACGTGAAGACGTTAAGATTGGGCGTTTTGAAAATAAACAACCATAAACTAATGTGATAAAAAAGCGAATTATTTCGATTCATTTCGAGTATATGTATAAATATTTAACTTAATTAAGTTTAACGTGCTGGGAAATATTGAAATGGACCTTTAAAGTGACGTACAAGTGCTTTAATTCCACCTTGTATAGGTGTATGAACCCGGCAAACATGACTTTGTCCATCGCGCTGAAGCGCGGCGCGCGCGCAAAGTTAAGCCTGGTTTAAGCCTGGTTTAAGCCTGGTTTAAGCCTGGTTTAAGCCTGGTTTAAGCCTGGTTTAAGCCTGGTTTAAGCCTGGTTTATACTCGACGCGCCGCGAGCGTATACAAAGAACATTTTTACCTGACCAGAGACCGTATATATACACACCAGGCATCAAACATAAATATGGCTTTGCAATGTTGTCCGAAATGATATGTGGTAGTATAAAGAAACACCCCTCAAAAAAAGGGGAATGAACATTTACCTGACGCATTTTGATGTTGCTTTGTGTTTCAGGTTTGAAAAGTGGTGGAATTTAGGCTAAAGTACATTAAAATGTTGAAATTACGTTAACAAATACGAGCCTCTTGTAATTCCAGGACGAAACATGAGAGAACGTGAAGACGTTAAGATTGGGCGTTTTGAAAATAAACAACCATTAAATAATGTGATAAAAAGCGAATTATTTCGAGTATATATATTAATATTTAACTTAATTATGTTTATCGTGCTGGAAAATATTTAAATGGGCCTTGAAAGTGCCGTACAAGTGCTTTAATTCCACCTTGTATAGGTGTATGAACTCTGCAAACATGACTTTGTTGATCGCGCTGAAGCGCGGCGCGCGCGCGAAGTTACAAAATTCGGGAGGTGCACGACCTCGCGCCGCGACAGCGCGCGATGCCCTCGCGCACGGGCGGAGCCTCCGCGATTACGTCATTTTCGCCGCGCGGACCCTCGCGCCGCTCGCGGCGCGTCGAGTATAAACCAGGCTTAAACCAGGCTTAACGCTGCCTTAGCCAATCGCTTACTGACTTGTTAAGTTAATCAGGTGTTACACCGAGAACTGTGACCTATCGAGATCTGTTACTCCTCACTAGCCTGGGTAGCGGTCCGCTCGTATTAGTATATCAATGACGCAATAATACACGAGAGGGAGTGCTATAACGGGTAATATCGGCACTGCTGTGCTGCGGTCGTAGGCACGAGGCCGCAGGCCGAGTGCCGTAGATCAGCACAGCAGTGCCGATATTACCCGTTATAGCACGAACCTCGAGTGTATTATTGCGATTATACCACAGTTCCATTATCGCTGTTTATTGAAAGATTTTGAGTAAAAGAGGATGAGAAAATACGACCTGTTTGGTAAAATACTCCGCCAGTTAAAATAGTTCCATTCAATGGCTCGCTGCTAAACTTACACAACACTGGAATAGCCTTACCCAATAAATATTATAGAGGTAAATATACACAAAAACAACTATTGATAAAGTTGAATTTATTAAAAATAAAGTACAACAATTATTGTCCATCCACGGCTGATCGGATGTTCGTTCAGGTATCTGTTCAGTCCAGCTCTTAAACCAACAAAGCTGCTGATGCTATATAACTCTCCCTTCACGTTTCTGACGGATCCATAAAAACGGCGTAAAAGCTGATTCATTTCATTTTTGTTGATAATACTAAAATCGACTGCAATGTCATTGCTTTTTAACCAGGATGTAAATATATTAAGAGCCCAGGACGTTTGTTTTACGGTATTAACTTCGTTTCTCTGAATTTCCAGCTCATCCAAATCATTGTTTGTAAGCGTGACAAACCTTGGCTCATTGGAGGAATCAGGCTGGTCATTTATAGCTTCATCCTCCAGTTTCAGATCGAAACAAATGCTTTCGAAGCCAATAGATTTAACGAACTCCCTGTAATTCATTTTGATAATGTTGCTGCTTGTTTGTAGTTGCGCTGTTTGGCTTGTAAACGCTGCTTCGTTGCTAGGTTACCTGTTTGTGGCGGAGTAATACATGGAGAGCTTCGGTTACAGTGCTATAACATGTAATATCGGCACTCCTAGATCGCCTCTCAGCCAATCACATTGTAGGGTCGGAACTAACTGTGGTATAATATATAGTAACGCACCGCTTTTAATGACCAGTAACGTAAACGGCGTTGTAACGACAGGAAAAGTAACTAATTATATTATCCCGTTACTGACAAAATGACGCCGTTGAGTAGGGAATATCGCCAGCGATTTGTAACATCTGTGGGTTGTTAATATAAGGATACAAAGGTCTTCCAATCAAGTTACATGGCAGTTTTGGTTGAATTCATTTATTTGTCCATATGTTTCCTATCTAATGTGACCTCCAGTAAATAACATCAAATAAAACCGCAGTCACTGATTAATAAAACAAAATGAGCCACTGTCCAGTTACATTCAGGGTGAACTCTATCGGGTCTACCGTCGGCATTTTGTTGTTAATTGTGTGTGTTGCACAACTTCAGTTTGGCTCTGTAGGTTTCACATGAATATTCATGAGCTCACCTGTTGTAAAAGCGCACCGGGGAGCCCTTGAACTCACTTAAGGATGTGGAGTAGCTCACTGACCGATGGATTCAATTAGCTGGTTAGGATCGCTGGTGCGAAAAGATTGATGATGGCATAGCACAAATTGCGGACACAAAAGAGACTGGTAAAATCTTTGTGAAATTCCCTCCTGGGCCGTTGGTTTAGGGGAAAAAATGCAGTTAAGATGATGTGACAGCAAAACACACTCCAGGTAGACTCAACACATTCACAGAGACGTTCAACGTATCACTCACACCATTATGGTTATAGTGTCCAAAAAAAATACCATGTTATTACAACAATAAACGCTATTCTATGGCTATTCGTTTTAAGAAGTTAATCCCAGTACAGACAGCTAAATCTGTGTAAAGTCATAAAAAAAAGATTCACCGATTTTCACAGCATATCAAGTCAGTGCTTCTGCGCATCTCTTCAGACGCGACTATATACACCAGACAAGACGCGAACCCACTAGATCAGACACCACGACCGAGACACTGGGTGTGAGTTTGACCATGGGCTCCCGGTCATATTCTACCCGCGGTATTGTGTGGTCATGTTGTCTGCACACAAGTGTTTTAATGGTTCCTCTGGCCGTTCTCGTGAGGAACAAGCAAGCCATGAACAAACACCGTTTCTGTCTCAGGGAGCCGACCCATTCCTTCAGAATACACGGCTGCGGTTTTGAAGATTGCTACACAATACCGGTTTTCTCCCCGAGCCACTAGCATTTTAAAAAGACAAGGGAGAGGTTTTGGACTTTAACCAAGGGTGTGAGGACGTGTGCGGTTATCTAATGAAAATTACGACAAATATTTGGTCGTCGCTGTTGTGGAAATCTTGCTCAATTACCCGGTCTGCGCGCGAGATCCGCAGACGGAATGAAGGAGGAAGAACTAGAGAACCAAGGCTCTCAGGGTCGGGCTGAAGAGGAACAGGCACCTTATCACGGTGAATGGCAGGAACTGTGATTCTAGAGACTTTCACACAATGAGTAATGCCTGCATTCTCGAGGCTTTCAAAGAAAGCATCTCCACGAATACACCCCGACACTGAACCATGTCGTGGGCTTGGAGTGAAAGAGTGTCCTCTTGTGACCAGAGATGGCATTGTAGGAATAACTACCTGACTGATAGAATTTTACTGTAATAAATCTTAGACATTATATATATATATATATATATATATATATATATAAATACATACATGTACACACACACACACACACACACACACACACACACACACACACACACACACAGCAGACTAAAACCATCACACATTTCTTGCCAGCTGGCTTTGTAAATGGCATACATAGTCTCAGACCTCAGGAGCGTGCAGTATACATTCAAGGAACCTAACAAATCTGAACCATAAATACACGTCGGGGGGAGGGGGGGGTGTTAGGGAAACTGGTTCTGTGGTTTTCTGAACAAGTCCTTGGTTATCGACCCTTTCCCTGTGTACCTATGGGCTAATGAAAGCCAGTTTAGGCAGCCCATCAGTGGATCTTTGTCCAACAGAACCAGCTCAACCAGCAACTCTCACATCCACCCAAATCACACATTTTGTGTTTAAGTCTTTTCAGATAGAAGACAAACGCATACTTGAATACCATTCAATGATGAACGAGAATGATTAAGATCCTTCAGTACCCCGAAGGACCAAATCAAATCAGAGAATTGGGAAGTAACAGCTTTGCTACAAAAACAATACCTAAAAATAGCAAATTGTTCCAAATGGTCATCAAGTCAAAGTTGGTGCCAAATTGTTCTTGCTAACCTTTCCTGCCTACAAAATGGCAGGACCAAATAGAAAAAAAGCAAAGGAGTGATTTTTGTAGAAACAATTTTGAGCCTTTATTGGAATGTTTTAGGCATTGCATTTATAAATCCAAACCTGCTGTCATTTGTTGTTCAATTTTTAAAAAAAGCAAAAAAAAAAAAAAAAAAAAAACCCATTAGCAATACTGGTCCGATAGTCATTCCTGTTCAAGCTCATCAGAGTCCTATTATTGATAGAAGCTTTTCCTTTGCAATGGAAAATGGGTATTTATGATTGCAGGTAAAAGCAGTCACATATTTAAAACTAATTTGATAAAGAGGCAGGAAAAATGTAACATTAAGGAAATAGATAATTTTTTTTTACTTTTAAAGAGCACATAAGGAATCCTACGCTGTGGAATAATTCTGCTTTTTCCAGTTTGGGTCTTAAACCCCGCTTGGCCCGTGAAAGGCTTGAATGCCTGTGGAATCCGGACACAGGTGGGGGTGTGGGAGAGAGGACTGGCGTGGTGGACCCGTTTAGAGTCATCCTGCTTGAGGTGTTTCACTTATCTGCTCCCACACACTTTACACATGAGTCACACCAGCAGTCTTCTACATAATCATGAATGTCAAGATTACTGTTTCCATAGTCATTATTCTATTCAGCAGAAGACTGCAGGTTTTTTTTTGCCGTTTTTTTTATTTTATTTTTTAAAGACGCCCGCATATTAATTACTGAGTGAAGGCAGAGAAGAGCTGGAGCCATTTTGGTCTAGTAACTGCATTTCCCTTCTAGGGGGAATAAACAAACAAACAAACAAAACATTCATCATCTGGATCCAGCAGACAGGTTTGGGGTTAACCGAAATGAGCTCTCCCTCGTTCTCTTGTTCCCTCCAGTGGCTTGCTCCACCCAAACCGCGCATACCCCCCACCCGTGTCCTTGTGTGTGTGTGTGTGTGTGTCAGAGAGGGAGAGAGATAAAACGCGTGTTCCCAGGTCTGTGCTTTCTTAGGACATGACACCAAACACTGGGTTGTGGCGACAGATGCTGGGACCGATCTCTTCGTAATCTTTCTTGGTGTGACACACCTGGTAGAACTCAGGCTAGAGTGATGGTGGGGAAAAAAGCACACACACACACACACACGTAAGTGGACATGCTACCCACAAGAATACCATGGGTGCAGAGGTGTTTGTGTGAGGGGTGTCAGTGACTCACTGTTGAGGCCAACATGGATCCTCCGAACCACACAGCGTAACGCTGCATGTGGTGGGTGATGACCTGCACATCAATGGGCTTGGGCTGTGCACCACACACACACACACACACACACACACACACACACACACACACACACACACACACACACACACACACACACACACACACACGTAAGGTAGGCGAACACTCGTCACCTGCACACTGGCCACATCACTGCGCTCCGTGCTCATCAACATACCTTCAGCTTCCCACCACTGAGCTCCTCGCTGAGTTTGAGCCGAGCGTCCACGGTCCTCTTCAGATCCCTCTGCAGGCGGCGGCCGAAGTCGCGGAACATGGTGGAGCCTCCCGACAGGACGATGTTCTACAAGAAGCGTGGACACACAGACGCAAGGACACAGGGTTAACACTGCGCATGTTTGGAGCATTTTGTCGGGGTATGAAGCATGAGCAGGTATTGGGAAGGCAGGGAAGAAAGCAGCACTTGTGATGAACACCACAGCCCATCCCACAGTGACATACAAAATCACTTAGTATTCATGACAATTATTTCCAGATATCTAAAAGGTCATATTGCTTGCCCGAAGGCATAGTCTGTGGATCCTAGCAAGTTCAAATAAAAACATATGGGGTTTGTTTTCAGTACCTCCCCCTTTGCGATTCTATCCAATCATGAAACAAAACACAGCTTAATGAAGCCACACAACAAAAAAAAGATAATTTCCCAGCCACCATACTATACAAGAAAGCAGCATAGCAGGACCATAAATGCTAGCATGTGTGTGCAGCATACATAACTGTACCTTATAGAGAGGACGACGCACATCAATGGGACAGTTCTGAATCACCTCATCCACCACTTCTGAGATTGGCTGAGTGAAGTCTGGATTGGCAAACTGTCAGGCAGACAGAGGGAGAGGGTGGAGGGAGATGGAAAGAGAGAGATTTGTACCACTATTGTGCCAATGCTGGAACCCATCTGCCTGTGCTTTCCCGAGCGCGCACACACCTCAGGATGGAAGAAGATCTCCGGGCCGAGGAAGCGCTCATATCCCACGTCGATGGTGAACTCCTTCTTGCTGATGGCATTGATGCCTGTGTATTGTTTTATCCACTTGGAACCATCTGTGTCATACTTATTAAACTCCTTCACCAGGTCAGGACACACGTAACTGAAACGTTCCTACAGAAGGGGGCGCACACGCACACACACTCAATAGATTCAGGCTGAGTGTTTCTTATAATACCTTTGGCCTGCTTGCTGTCTCTGAGGAGCTGTGACAATGAAGGCCTCGTCTTCATCTACCTCAGAAACAGCCTCATTACGGCTTTAGAGAGCTAAGCCAAGTCAAACTCTGACAAGGCTTTTAAACTGCATACTAAAAGGAAATAAAACCATGTCAGGACAGACACACAAGACCTACTGTGTGATGCTGCCAACACCAGATGTTTCAACATTATATGCTAAAGACGTACTGTACTGTACACACAAATTTCCTTTTAATGTTTGGGGTGAAATTTATATTTCATCATAGAAACAACAATACAAGTCATGTTTTGTTAGCAAAGTTGCTATTTTTAAACAACATTCTCTCAAACACAACATGAGCAGAAGTGAGTCATGAGGTTATGTTGTGCAAGACCCTACTTGAATTTAAAGTATGGTGATTCAAACATCTCTCGCACGCACACACACACACTTACCTTCACGGCTTTTGCGGTCTCAAGGGACTGCTCAGGTGGAATGCCCACTTCTCTCTCCCTCAGGAGCTGCTGTGTGAAGTAGGTAATGTCTCTGCCTGCGATGGGGATGTGCTTTATACAGCTGCCGATCACGTAACCCTCCGCCTACAACGCATGGCACTGCATTTGTACTGCGGCAGTAAAGTGTACTTGACCATGATGACCACTCTCATACCTTAATCTCATCAGCAGCTTCTGCCATGATCATCATTCCCCATTTGACCATTTTAAGTAAAAATATATATACACTTTTAAATGCTTGGTTTTTCGTACAACAAAATGACTGAAAAGCCCAGTCTGCCTCATGTTCATGAATATGAAGACACCGTCCATGAAGAACAAAAGGCAATTCACGCGGTGCATTTGCATACGTGCAGGGCTATTCTTAGAGTGTGAGACTGACCACAGGGATGACGTGGGTGACTCCGTCTCCGCTGTCGATGACTGTACCAGTGAGGGTCCTCTCTCCAACCTGTCGAGAGGTCCAGGATGCCGCAAGCGCCAAAACTGCCTGAAAACGCACACGCACAAATGCACACGCACACAACACTAGCATGAGCACACCACGACTACAGTAAATGTACAGCATACAGTTTCCGATCAAATGGAATCTTGAGTGCTTACCTGCACGGCGATGTACAGTCCTGGCACGTTGAAGGACTCGAACATGATCTCTGCAGTGTACTCTCGGTTCTCAGGTGTGTTCAAGGGCGGCTCGGTCTGCAGAAATACAACCATCACAATGTCAGACCCAGAGGATCATGTACATAAATTACTGAGGTTTAAGAAACTTGGTTACATTTTACACGTTGCCGAGTCCCTCACATTCGTTCTGCACTGGATGAGGTGACGACCCCCCCCCCCATCCCTTCTCAGAATTCAGTGATGAATTACTCACCAGCAAGAAATAGTGGTCCTCGGGCTCTGCCCTCAGATACTTAAAGATGACCTGCTCCATAAACCTCTCCATTAGGTCCCAATCCTCTACAATACCATGCCTGATTGGCCACTGCACACAGAGGCAGAGAGACACAGAGAAAGAGAGAACCAGAGAGAGACAAAGACACAGACATAGGTGGGTTACAACATATCTACTACACTGAGTCAAGGCACATTTTTTCCCAGTCAGTGAGTGTGGCATATAGGGTTATATGGGGTTGTGATACAATACCTGCAGTTAGCTATAATGCGGATTTGTGAGGAATCACACACCTTGGTGGCATAGGTGGGCTTGTCGATAGCCTCATCTCCGATGAAGAAGTCAAGATCATCAACACCCTTCATCATCCTCCTCTGTGCTTGATCACCCACCTTTGCCGACTCTTTGATGGCAATACCTAAGCAGCACAAAACAGTGGCATATGTTTGAACTTAAGTACAACATGCATAACTATACAATCACATAGCAAACTGAGGCAAAGCTGCAGAATGATGGCTTCAGAAATTCATTCTGTTCCCCTCAGGCTAAGACAAACATACCTTTAACTTCAAATGTGTATATACCAACATTTATCCCTCTCTACCATACCTCCTCGAACAGAAAGGGCTTCACAAACACTCTGGATGTTATGTGAGGGAATACTGGGGAGTGTTTCAGTTAAATAAACTCACACGATGGAACGATGAACTGAGGCTCTGTGTTTCCTGCATATCCAAGTTTAGTGTATCTGAAACACAGAACATAAAACATAAAGAAAACAAAGCTTTGAGGTGAAGTATTTTCATTAACACACACACACACACACACACACACACACACACACACACACACACACACACACACACACACACACACACAAGACCTGTGAGCAGAAGACCTTAAGTTTATGACAATAGTTTGCTAGCACCCTACATACAAACATGCATGTGCGCACGCATGCACACTATAGAAGTTCCTTGTAGCAATACTGCCGATAAGATGGTGAGGGAGTACATAGCATATCCTATTTGCTAAGCATTCCAGGGAGCATTAGGCTAGCAACACATGGGGCTCTGTATTCCTTATACTAACCCCTAATGCTTACATTCAACCCGCCGTCAGCCTGGCACGTGCCCCAGAATTACAATCAGGCACTACAACAGAACAGAGTCCCCCAAACAAGCAGCTGTGGAGATTGTAATACATAGGGTTGATAATCTGACTTAGGCATACATGATATGGCAAAAATATAATCATCGCACATTCACAATGGCATCACGATATTTAATCTAGCTGTTCAGATTACCTAATCAATTGCCCACAACCGCAAAACATTGCTTAATGTCAAATTTTAAAGCTAGGAGTATAATGACAAAAAATGTTAACAAAAATCAACTATTTAAAAACAAATAAGAGCCATCATCCAACAAGTCACCCTGCCCGCCCATAGTGAGCCAGTGAACCAACAGGACCATGCAAGGACCACGTACAGCCTTTATAGAGTACAACCAAAATGTTACGGATATTATCGCTGTTTGATTAGCTATGATGTCAATGGTCAATACCCCCAGATAGATGCTGGTTTGAGATCTTTGCTAGTTAGCCAATGTTTATCCCAGATGTGTACAGCTAGTGACCAGAGCAATGATATGCCATGTTGGGTTCTGTGTACATTTCATTATGAAAACCATTTTCTACTAACATCTGAACTCTCTTAAGATCGTTATCTCTGATCTTTTATATACAAGTATAAATAATATACACATACACCCCTACCTACCTCTAAAACTTTGCACAGCCAAAACAGAACAGTGCTTACATTTCTCCATTACATTATGGCTTACTAAAAAAATCACTTCTGCAAACTTAACACAAAAAAATACAGCTCAGAGAGGATGTGCTGTTTTCATATATTTCAGACTGACACACAAGAAATAGCCCAATCTTTTCCATGTTGAGAGCAGATGCTCCTTTGCTAGTGGGGAGATAGGTATGCACTGTGGAATGTTCAAGTCTCTACATGCATACACTGAAGAGGTAAATACACCGTCTACTAAACCAAAGCGTACCAGCATACAGTGTAATAACTTAATATTTTGCTTTGATTCTCTGTATCTTATGTATGTATTTCTAAAACATTCAAAAACAGGCGGTGCAAAAGTATACGCAAGAAAAATGCTTGAGAGAGAGAGAGAGAGAGACGGCGTGCAAGAGAAAATACTCGTACATGTAACGTTACACAGCGATGTGAGTGAACAAAATCCATTTACATTTATTACTCAAACAGGGCGCAGTAATACAGGACTAAGTAAAACACAACACTACTAAATCCGTTTTCAATGGCGAACACCACCATATATGGACTAAAAAGCGAGAAACAGGAAGCGACTAGTACTGTCAATAAAATTAGGAAGTCGTACTGCGCATGCTCAGATCATCGTTCATAAGAATGGAGTTTTGCAGGAATTTAGCACCGTTTATCAGTTTAACACTAAACGACTGCCATTGTAAAAGTGCAGCACACCACACGCGTCGCATAACTCAAAGATCAATGTTCAAACGTATGTGCATCGTCAAGGCTCGTCTTTTAACTGTAGATAGCTAGCCAAGGATAACAAAATACTGTCTGCTAGCTAGCTAACAATCCACACAGCCACCACCCATGCTATGATCCCTTCATTTGTCCATACGAGACAGTTACTTTGTCTATTTTGAAAATTACATTTCAAGTCAAGGCTTATTTTATCGCCTTCTGAACTGTATATGCTAGCTTGCTTGCTACCTAGCTAGCTGGTTAGCATACACACCCCAAAGCTGACAGTGAGTGGGCAAGAAGTGGCTGCTGGCAGCAAACGCCTCGGCTTGCTCAGTTTTTAAAAACAGGAGGAATCGCAATGGAAATACTCACCCTGTACCGCAGTCCACAACGCACGCCGGTAACCGCCCAGCCATTTCTCGTCCTTAACAGCTAACGAAGCTTTCTAACAAACAAGAAAACTATAAGCGTCGCGAACAGAATGAATATAAGGCGGAACCCTCAACCCGCACTGTGAAGTTTCGAGCCACTTCCGCACTCGCTCGGCACACAGCAAAATAAAATGGCCGACGCCGGTGAGAGGAGAGGGCGGGGCGAGGGGGCGGGGCTGTGCGTGTGATCTACATACCATATACGTGCACGACTCCGGGGGATAATAACTTAAAGATCAAAGAATCCTACACGAATTACCATACGGAATCGCGATAAATTGCGGGAATGCTGCGCAGCATCTGCGCAATGTACACTGATACTGATACGGCGTTTTGGGGGATACTGCAACAAGCAGATCAGAATCAGGACATCAGTCCATTTAATGCGGACTTTTTTTGAGAAATATTTATTATGTCCGACTCGTTTACATACACAGTATCACAGAAACACGCGCTTGTGTATCATTAGACACAGGGGCAAGAAAATGTTTAAATATATATTAGATTACATTCACATCTGTTAGAGAAAATGTGAAATTTGACTTTAAATGTATCGCACTAAATTCTTTATCTTGAAAAACGAGCCTCTTCGGATGCATGTTGGGAGAATGAGTTTTTGACGTAATATCCTAAAGTAAAAATGCAGCGCAGACCTAAAGCATTAAAACTACAAGTTCCAGATGTGCAAATTTGACTCTTAAAAGACAGAAGCGTAGCGACGAACGCGAGAGCGCATAAAAGTAATGTAAATATTTACAACAGCGGCCAGTCGTTGTGCATTGAGAGCGTTTTCTCAGCTCATTTCGCTTGCTAGCAAGTAAAGGCAAAAGGATTCTCAAAACATCAGGACTGAAACAGGTATGTAGTTAATGTAGCTAGCCAACTAGCCATTAAAAGATTGCGTATTATGTCTTTGTTTAGTTTGCTGGTGATATTTGGCTTGCTGAGGATAGTTAAAGTAGTTGGATAGATTGTGTCCTAGTTATAGTGGCTTGCTGAGTAGCTAGATATCAGACCTTACAGGTGATATCAGACCTTACAGGTGATCCAGGCTGTCATGATCCAGGCTCCTGGGTTTACCTTTTAAAATCGCTTTTGACGTTGCGTGTGCTAACAGCGATTAGTTATATTGGTGGGTTTATTTGCTCGGTAGTACAGTGAAATTCCCCGTGTTAGTTGGACTTTGGGTTGCATATGCACCACCTTAAATAAGAAGCGACAGTTTGAAAAGTGTTTTCTAATCGCTGACTTTTGTTAGCTGGACCTTACAGTAGATTAATTAAAAAATAGCCTTTGCTCAGGCTGGCAAAATGCTCAGCAACAGAGATTTCACATATCATGCTTCTGCAAACGTCCTATCAGCTAAAGCACTTTGCCCTCCAGATTTTATGGGCTTTGAGACAAGATGATGCTTGAATTCTTTAATCTATATATATATCACCAGAGAAATAATTGCTTAAAATCAATATTAACAAATTACATTTGAGCAACTTTATTCAGTTGCTTGGGATTTCTGTTGTGTCCTTTTTTTAAGGAAACGGTTGAATGGACTCTTATCTTATGCTGTAGTCTTAAATGAGAGACTTCTTCAAGGTCAGTATTTTGTGTGAGAATAATATAAGGTATTATTTGTACAATTTTCTAAATTAGAATGTAATGAGTAATTGGTAATGCCAAAATTATGCCTATTTGCTTATTTTGTATGAAAATTGCTGTGTGATTGGTCGGCCTACACAGGCGTGTCCATTTCTAATGTGCACCACACGGTAAGTCTGGGCATCACAATCCTTCTTAATCATCATCATATTCAGTTTTGGCTACAAAAAAAAAAAATTGTGACTTGCCCGGTAAACCATACATCCAAACACCCCTACCTAATTCAAATGCATGTTATGCCTTGCCTGTAGTGTGTATGTGTGTATAGGATGAGTTGGGGGGTATGTGGTGCCCAGAAGAGGAGACTGGTGCTGGGTGTGATCATCCTGCTGCTTGTCGACATAATCTGGGTTGCTTCCTCCGAGCTTACTGCAGTAAGTTCTACACCCCACCTCCAACTTGTAATATTCTTTCTTCCCTGTCTCAGAGACTCATATTCAGGTTACAAAACAGATTCATAAACACATACAAAGTTATTAGAGTATTGGTGTGCTCCATTACAGATTGTGTGAGTTTGGAGCTGTAAGTATTTAGAAATTTTAATTTTTAAAATGTGTGTGTGTGTGTGTGTGTGTGTGTGTGTGTGTGTGTGTGTGTCAGTATGTTTTTGTGCAGCAGCAGTACAGTAAGCCTTTCTTCAGCACATTTGTGAAGACCTCCATGTTCATATTGTATCTGCTTGGCTTTCTGTTTTGGAAACCATGGAGACAACAGTGTGCAGCCAATCACCAACAGCAGCACAGCATCCTTGTGAGTTCAGCCGCAATCGTGCTCTTAGTGCACTTTCTATGGTGGTGCCACTCAGACATAGCCTGGCAGTAAGATCCCATCATCCCATCTAAAACCCGTCTTGTTTCATGGCTGTTTTTGCAGGGTCAGCACAGACAAGGTCAGAAATAGCTGAGCATAAAACAGACAAACAAAAAATAAGACTCGTAGAGTGTATAACCAATGAGTTAGTAATGAGCACCTGACATTTATGGAGTATTTTTCTTGGCACTGCATAGCAGCTGTTGTTGAAGTGTTTATCTGTGCTAAACAAACAAATTTCTTGTAGTGGCACCAGTGGCATCTCCACCCCCATCAAATTATCCAGAGAATAAATAGACATTTAAACTTGTGTAAATTATAGATTGCCAATGAATTATGAAACTAGTAATACTGGTCGTTTTAAAAGAACTAAAAGATCAAGAATCGTATCTGCTTAATTTCTGTGACATTACATGCATACCGTTTACTTCCTGTTTGTGGGCGCCGGTCTAATGGATGTGTAAATTTTGACAAGCATGTGATCTGGAGAAGCTCTTTACTTGGTTCCTTAAAGTTTGCTGCCAGACATGCCTACTTTATTGGTAGCCTATCAGTATAGTTGATTGTTTTTTCTCTTATGTGATTGGATATTCCTCAATACATTCTGACAGCTCGTTAGCTGACCAAGAGGACGGGGAAGACTTAACTCGTTGTTGAACAGTTTACATTTCAATTTGGCACATAATTTGTTCCAAAAGAAGGAAAATTCAGTTTCATCCTTACAAACAAGCCCCTTCTCAAGGTGTTGAAGATAAAAAGGATAAACAAACTTTGAGCAGAAAGACTACTATTAAACTACTATTAAATTAAATATTTGCTAGTTTGGTAGCTAAGCTAGCTACAGGAGCATATCTTTACCAAACTGGCATATATCTTAAGTATATATTAATATGCCAACAAGCTTATGTAATGCACTTATTCTTCTGCTATTACCAAACACTGGTACAGTGTCACTGGTATATGTATATAAACTATAATTTATATTCATTGTTCTAGCATGACTAAAATTCTAAACATTTTGTACCTGCAAATGCTTACTACATACAATGTAGTGAAGCCCCAACTGATCATTTCTTTTAAAAAGTCCCATTTATTACAGTTGTGTATTTTCAATACATCGCCCTCTAGTGGTGTGAAGCGTGATACCACAAAATCTGTAGCATATACAGTGCATAAACAACCTACCATGACTCCTGCAGTCACATTTTGACAGATTTTAACTATATGAAGTTAATGCAGACTATACCACGTCAGTTGGTCAGTTTGTCCCTTTTTCTTTGCAGTGTCAATTAGCTTGTTATGGCATTGATGTTGTAATATCATCTGAGTGCTTGTATTGTACAAAGTGTCATATGCTTATTCAAACTTATAATTCTGATTCAAAGGGGACTCCCAGTAGTGCTGCAAGCAGCTTTAATATATCCTTAGTAAGTATTATACCCTCAGAACACACACACACACACACACACACACACACACACACACACAGCATGCTGTGGAGAAAGCACACTGTTTACTCTCTACAGTGTGCTATATATGACCACAGTATCGACAGGTGTGTTCTGGTTTATGAACCAACCAAAGGCAAATTAAACATGTTCTTATCTCCCATTGCACAGTTAATGCATATGGCTACACTTTCCAAACAGAGGTCAAAACTAGGCCAAATTCACCAGAAAGCCCATGAGAGGAGTCAGTTACAATCTGAAACTAAACGATACTCTTTGAACAATAAATCATTTTGGAAGATAGCTCTTCAGAGATAATGCAGGGAAATTGGGACTCTACAGAACTAATATCTTCCTGTTTTGAAACTCACATGAAATGGCCATATAATGTGTCTTGTTGAGTTTGTTAGTGGACGTTTTGTTGTTAAAAAAGCTGTCCTGTGGTTCTCAAATACAGCCTCTCTTTCAGGATTTGACTCTGGATGTATGGGACAGAAAGACTCATTGTTGTTGATGTGCCTTAAGCCCTGTTAAGTATGCTCACCACAATAGTCTAAATAGCCAGATTAGGTGTGTCTTAGCCAATCATGATTACTTCTGAAAAAGCAGCATTTGCTGAAATAAGATTAGACTTAAATGTGTGTATTGTGTTAGATTTATTTAAAAGTAGCTCTCTAGAGTTAGTGTGTGTGTGTGTGTGTGTGTGTGTGTGTGTGTGTGTGTGTGTGTGTGGGCAGCATGAGAACATGTTTTATTTATATATATGTTCTCATGCTGCCCACTGAGCTCTGGAACCAGCAGGGTCACCTTTTGCCAATATATAATTAACAGTAAATCTCCACAAATAACTAGACATGCAAACACATCCACAGCCCTCACCACTTAATCACCTTTATGTACTTACTTATATCCTCTACCATGCACAAAAAAGGAATAAAGTGTATTAATTGTGTTGTGTATTAATATTTTCAAATGAAAATAGCCAGTTGTTTCAAAGTATGTCCAAAACTACAATAAATATGGTATTTGGTATCCAGTCAGAGGTTGTTTTCATTACCAGGCATTTAGACCAGCATCTGTTTCCTTTTCTGTTTTCCTTTTTAGAAATGCAGTGGAACACTCAACTAGTTAGCATGTACTCAACATCTAATCTAGATGCTCAACTAGCATGTCGGTTAGTTCTGATGCTAATGAAATGGCAGTTTTTAGCAATAGCGTACTGCTGGCACTGAAACTGCTGCTAACAGCAGCTGTGTGGACATGACCTCTGAGAATGAGGCACCATGATGCTAGTTTGGAGAGAGGAAATGTGCTTGTGCAGTTCTACTCCTTACCTGTGTGTGTGTGTGTGTGTGTGCGCGCGCGCTCATGTGTGTGTGGAGGGGGTGTAATGTGTGCGCCATGTGCGCCTGTTTGTAGAGGTTATGTAGTGTGTGCTCATGGTGTGTGGAGATGCTGCAGGGTGTGTGTGGCCATGTGCACGTGTGTGTGGAGGTGGTGCAGTGTGTGTATGTGCCCATGTATAAAGGTGACATATCTATATTCTGTAGAGTGAGCCTCTGTATGTACCTGTGAAGTTTAAGGATGTTCCTGAGACCAGTGCTGCTAGACAATCTAAGACTCGTAAGTGTTTGTGCAATAACTTTATAAATTCCTCATACAGTGAAGTCTCTTTTTTGCTATTTTCTACTTTCTTTCTTTAGAAGTTCATAATAAAGATCAAAACATGGATATAAGGTGAACAACACTTGAACTACACTCTTGTCCACTTTTTGGGTGTTTTTTGTTGTTGGTGTGGGTGTGTATGTGTATAGCTGTGAGAAAGCACCGTGTCCGGTTCAGTAATGTCCTGGAGGTCCGCGAGCTGCCTCAGTCCCAGGCCATAGAGGCCAAATTGTCCCGTATGTCTCCAGTGTCCTCTTCCCAAAGGATTATGGGAAAGCGCGGTGTCGGCTCGGTCGCCAAAATCAGCTTCTTCTTCTGCTTTGTGGTGAGATTTAGAAAACACACACACACACACACACACACACACACACACACACACACACTGAGGTTCACATGTTAAGTCTTTGTGTTGTTTCTCTCTTCAGTGGTTCTTGGCTAATCTGGCCTACCAGGAGGCTCTGACAGACACACAAGTGGCCATTGTAAACATACTATCCTCCACCTCAGGTAAAGGATATCCATGTTATTGTGATGAACAATAAAAGCATGTTGGGGGAGACCTAGTGACTGACCTAGTGACCCACAGGCGTTCTCTCCAGCACTGCACTGTTCCGCATGGTGCACTGCAGGCCTCCATCGAGCTATTAACCCAATACCAGAGCTGCTCACTAAAAGAAAAAACCCTATAGCTGTGCTTCCAAAATACAGGTGTGTGTGTGTGTGTGTGTGTGTGTGTGTGTGTGTGTGTGTGTGTGTGTGTGTGTGGGGTTGGGTTGGGTTGTTTGTTTCAGGTCTCTTCACATTGATCTTGGCTGCCATATTTCCTAGTAACAGCAGTGACCGCTTCACACTTTCCAAACTGTTTGCGGTTATTCTGAGGTGGGATCAGCTTTATCATCACCATTATTATTATTATTGCTTTTTATATACATGCATATGAAATGAGAGAATTGCCATGTGAAATCTATTCTCAGTACATATATCAACTGCTTGCAGTAGGAATAGCTCTGTTAATACAGGCATGTTTTTCTTCTTTTGAAATTATTAGTATGGTGGGAGTAGCAGTGGTCAGTTTTTCTGGGATGGACAGCCCTGCTGGAAAAGGCACTATTGGTAACCATGGAATCAGCTTTAATTATCTCTAGATTTCTAGAAAACATGCCTAAGGAGTAGATGTGGAATTTGAAAGAAAATGTTTAATACTAATTATATATGAGCAATGTTGGGTCATTTCAGAATCGGATCTTCTGTGCCTTTAACATTTTAATAACGTACACAACTAATAGGAGGAATATAGGCTGTTAGTAGTCACTCTTTCATCTGTCTCATGAGTTTCTGCACTTTTGATGTAGACAAGCAGAACCCGTCAGCCCTGTTGTGCTTAAATCATGCAGAAAAGAGTCAAATATTGGTGAGCTCCAAACTCCAGTCCTATACACCTGCATGATCTGCCGTGTTCTTCAACATTTAGCTAGCACATTGCGGAAGACTTGGAGACCATTCTCCCAGGGCCAAGTGCCCCTAAATAGCGATGACCCCATCAGTTGAAAACACCTCTACCACAGCTACCCCAAATGCTCCTCACCCACACCTACACTCCATCAAACGTCTCTCCACCTCAGCTACCCCAAATGCTCCTCACCCACACCTACACTCCATCAAACGTCTCTCCACCTCAGCTACCCCAAATGCCCCTCACCCACACCTACACTCCATCAAATGTCTCTCCACCTCAGCTACCCCAAATGCCCCTCACCCACACCTACACTCCATCAAACGTCTCTCCACCTCAGCTACCCCAAATGCCCCTCACCCACACCTACACTCCATCAAATGTCTCTCCACCTCAGCTACCCAAATGCCCCTCACCCACACCTACGCCGCCAAACGTCTCTCCACCTCAGCTACCCAAATGCCCCTCACCCACACCTACACTCCATCAAATGTCTCTCCACCTCAGCTACCCCAAATGCCCCTCACCCACACCTACACTCCATCAAATGTCTCTCCACCTCAGCTACCCCAAATGCCCCTCACCCACACCTACACTCCGTCAAACGTCTCTCCACCTCAGCTACCCAAATGCCCCTCACCCACACCTACACTCCATCAAACGTCTCTCCACCTCAGCTACCCCAAATGCCCCTCACCCACACCTACACTCCATCAAATGTCTCTCCACCTCAGCTACCCAAATGCCCCTCACCCACACCTACACTCCATCAAACGTCTCTCCACCTCAGCTACCCCAAATGCCCCTCACCCACACCTACACTCCATCAAATGTCTCTCCACCTCAGCTACCCAAATGCCCCTCACCCACACCTACACTCCATCAAACGTCTCTCCACCTCAGCTACCCCAAATGCCCCTCACCCACCCCTACACTCCATCAAACGTCTCTCCACCTCAGCTACCCCAAATGCCCCTCACCCACACCTACGCCGTCAAACGTCTCTCCACCTCAGCTACCCCAAATGCCCCTCACCCACACCTACACTCCGTCTAACGTCTCTCCACCTCAGCTACCCAAATGCCCCTCACCCACACCTACGCCGCCAAATGTCTCTCCACCTCAGCTACCCAAATGCCCCTCACCCACACCTACACTCCATCAAACGTCTCTCCACCTCAGCTACCCCTTTAGAAACCTTAAACTGAGAGCCTTTTCAGACCATTTTGCATTCTCATTTCCAGTCAGAGTACCAGTAAATTAAATGGAAAATACTGACTATAACCAGATAAAACCAAAAAGAATTTCTACTTGTTTAATGTCTCTTATTAAATGTAGTGGTAGGAATAACAAAAAGTAACACTTTTTTATGGTTAAAGCCAGAAATGTCCTTCAGTGCTGAAATGACCCTGAAGCTCTTTTAAGTAAAGGATGCAGGCAGCTTGCCTGAGTGAAGATAATCTCTGTGGAAGGCGAGCCCTCACATGATTGATGAAAGGTGAGTGTGTGTGTGTGTGTTCTTCAGGTTCTCTGTGGTCCCTGCTGGGGGCTCTGCTCTATGCCGTCTACATCGTTATGCTGAAGAGGAGAGTTGATCGAGAGGAGAAGCTCGATATCCCTATGTTCTTTGGTGAGTGGACCACGCACACACGGAGCCTGGACTCTTTTAGCATACTGTGTGTGTGTGTGTGTGTGTGTGTGTGTGGCCTGGACTCTTTTAGCATACTGTGTGTGTGTGTGTGGCCTGGACTCTTTTAGCATACTGTGTGTGTGTGTGTGTGTGTGTGTGTGTGTGTGTGTGTGTGTGTGTGTGTGTGTGTGTGTGTGAGAGAGAGAGAGAGGGAGGGAGAGAGAGACGGAGAGAGAGATGTTGTTTTATAATGTTGTCATTGGTTAATTTTTAAATATGATGTACTAGAGTCACAACAAAAATTGCCACTGGTCCAACAGGTCTGTCTGTGTGTGTGCGTGCGTGTGTGTGCGTGCAGGATTCGTGGGCTTGTTTAATCTGCTGCTGCTCTGGCCTGGTTTCCTGATGCTGCACTACTCTGGGCTGGAGGCATTCGAGATGCCCAGCTGGCTGGTGATCAGCTACATTCTCATCAATGGCCTCATCGGAACTGTGCTGTCAGAGTTCCTCTGGCTGTGGTAAGTGTGTGTGAGTGTGTGTGTGTGTAATACACATACACACACTGCACCACCTCCACACACACGTGCACATGGCCACACACATCCTGCAGCAGATCAACATTTGCTTTAGCCGTGTGTGTGTAGGTGAATACATAAATGTGTGTATTAGATGTTTGTAGGGTGTCATTGTGTTCTTTAACTCGTATTCTTCCTGCATTGACCTAGTGGACATATGGTTAGGCTTGTGTGTTTAGGTTTGGGTTTAGGTTTAAGATGTAAAATAAGCAAGTTTTATACACAAAAGTGTGTGTGTGTGTGTGTGTCTTTTAACAGGGGCTGTTTTCTCACTTCATCTCTGATTGGGACGTTGGCTCTAAGTCTGACAATCCCTCTTTCCATCATTACTGATATATGCATGCAGAAGGTGAGGTTGTTGTATATGTGTAAGTCAAATCTAAAAAGTGTTTGTGTGCATACATCTGTATGCTTTTAGTAAAATTCTTTTAAATGTTTAAGTGGTTTAGTTAATTCATAGTTCACTCAATTTATAAGTGGTCTTGATTTAAGACATTTTGCTCTATAACGTCATAGTCATTTAGTTGATTTTTAAACTGAATGTACTAAAGTTAAAACAAAAAAAGTGTTTGTATGTGTGTACATGGGTGTGTGTGTGTGCGCGTGCATGTGTGTCCGTGCCAGGCCAGTTTCTCCTGGTTGTTTTTTGCAGGAGCGGTTCCTGTCTTCCTCTCGTTCTTCCTGGCTGCGTTCCTGTGCCACTATAATAACTGGGACCCTGCCATGGTGCTCCTGCGCAGAATCTTCTCCTCCGTCTGCCGCAAGCACAGGCCACACAGGTAACAGTCTCGCACAGCAAGCACAGGCCGCACAGGTAACAGTCTCGCACGGCAAGCACAGGCCGCACAGGCCGCACAAGTAACAGTCTCTCACAGCAAGCACAGGCCGCACAGGTAACTGTCTCTCACAGCAAGCACAGGCCGCACAGGTAACAGTCTCTCACAGCTAGCACAGGCCGCACAGGTAACTGTCTCTCACAGCAAGCACAGGCCGCACAGGTAACAGTCTCTCACAGCTAGCACAGGCCGCACAGGTAACTGTCTCTCACAGCAAGCACAGGCAGCACAGGTAACAGTCTCTCACAGCTAGCACAGGCCGCACAGGTAACTGTCTCTCACAGCAAGCACAGGCCGCACAGGTAACAGTCTCTCACAGCTAGCACAGGCCGCACAGGTAACTGTCTCTCACAGCAAGCACAGGCCGCACAGGTAACAGTCTCTCACAGCTAGCACAGGCCGCACAGGTAACAGTCTCTCACAGCTAGCACAGGCCGCACAGGTAAGAGTCTCTCACAGCTAGCACAGGCCGCACAGGTAACAGTCTCTCACAGCAAGCACAGGCCGCACAGGTAAGAGTCTCTCACAGCAAGCACAGGCCGCACAGGTAAGAGTCTCTCACAGCAAGCACAGGCAGCACAGGTAAGAGTCTCTCACAGCAAGCACAGGCTGCACAGGTAAGAGTCTCGCACAGCAAGCACAGGCCGCACATGTAACACTCATGTTCTTAGAGTATTTAGTGCATACTTTCTTTAAACAGAATTCACATCTCGATGCTTGTCTTTGTGTTGTTTATTACAGTTTTAGTTTAGTTTTTTGTTGACTAGTGCTGTCTGGTTGTCCGGTCATATGCATGATGCCTGTCCTGGTGTATTGAAACAAGGTCAAGCTGAATCCTTCCCATGTTTAAAGATGGGCATATATTACAGCTCTGTGAGTGATCCTGAACGTGACGCCCTACGTGGAGATCAACTCCAGGGTGGGGCTTCGGAGCGCGAGCCTGTCCAAGCTCCTCCAAAGCCCAGAGAAGCTGGGAGAAGTGTAATCTCCCACATTCCATTTAACGATGCATGCTGCCAGCACGCTCCTCCCATTTTGTAAAACTGTGGAGATGGTGGTATGTTGTGATCACATCTGACACATTTCCTTTTACTTGGTGGCTGTCTTAAGATCTTATCATTTATATTGTGTGGTGGGATGAAAGTTGGTGGATAAAATGCTTTTGACAACATTGAGTATATTTGAGATGGATGTGTATTTTGTTTTCCTCTATTTGAAATGTAATAAAGCTAGTTAGGCTAGGCAAGGACGGCAGAAAGAGGTTCATCAGGGAAGGCTTGTAGAGGTGCTGATTGGAGCCCTCTGATTATTCTAAAATGGCTACCTACACTCTGGTTTTCTTTACTTGTCTGCGTCGATATGTGTTCAAGGTCAGAAAGAAACGTGCCCATGCAAAATTCCTGCCGGATGAACATTTGTTTCGAATGTTTTGTTTGTCACGCCACCACACAGCGTGTTGTAGAACGCTGTGAGGTAAATCTGGGGAGGGTCGTGAAGAGTGGAGGAGATGGGAGAGGAGCCAGGGCTGCTTAGCATTCAGCTCCAGCGATAGCGGGAAACATTAGAGATGCAGGAAAAGAAGGCCCACGAAACAAGCTTCCACTCAGGATAGTCTCAATAGTAAAAAAAAAAAAGATAGTGTGACTAACTCATTTTCTATACTATTTTAGATTATTCGTTTTATTATTCATAATTGTTAATCAAATTATTTTATTTCATGACGTTCACAAAATGCAGTATTCTAAGTCATAGCACCCTTTGCAACCTTTCCAATGAAATTCTGTAATATGAGCCTGCAGTATGACAGATTTTCTGAAGGTTTACAGTATATCCCAATACTACCTAGAACACTATGCCTGACTTTAGACTGTTCAATGTGTTCACAGGTATATATTCAATGGTGTTTCATAGAGTTCAGATGTATGTAATAGTTTGTATGTGGTGGGGTTTGTTTGCAGACTCTCCGAGGACCTTGAGCAGTGTGAGAATCTTCTCCCCATGCAGAGCTCCGCCCCTGACAGCAGAGATTACTGCTCCTGACCAACATGCCCAGAGGTAACCTGGAAATATTTGCTCTTTGCACTGATCAGCACAACCCCTGCACTGCATTTCTCTTAGATTACAAAAGACTTTTTAAACCAAACGTAATACAAACTCAAAATATCAAACATAAATAAATAATCGTCTTTGCTAAGATGGCTAAGTAGTAGGTTTGTGGTACATCTGCGCAGCTGAGAGTGTGGACCAATGAAGCAGCACTTGCAAAATCAGCCTTTGGTTTGGAAAGACTTTTGTTTTCCTTTGACATCTGCTCTGCATTCTAAGGCGGACATAAGACAGGGCAACGGGAAGTCATTCTTTGAACACAGATGTTGGTGGTTTGGATGTTGTTTCTTTTGGCATCATTTAATTCCAGAGCAGGTCGAGGCAGTGATCTGATCTTGGTGACACAGCAGGCCTGTTTCCATAAGTTTACCTGAGTGAACTGACTGGATGTTGATTTTGAATGTGAATCAAGTTGAACGGTGCTATAAATACACAGTTCTTCTGTTTTTACGCAGGCTCAGACCTTTTAGAGTGTCTGTGTGTGCGTGTCTGTGTGCGTGTGTGTTTATGTTGAACTGTCAGAAAAGTTATAAAGAACATGCCTCAGCTTGGCGGACCACACACACACACACACACACACACACACACACACACACACACACACACACACACACACACACACACACACACACAGGCATTCAGTCTTCTGTTCTGAGTATGTTAACTTTCCAGCCTGAATTTTGCAACCTCTCACTTCTTGATAGCTCCTCTGCTCTGTAGAATCCATACAAACACAAACTCCACTCCACACATGCAGGTGAACCGTGAGCTGCCGATCGCTGCCCACAGCCGCTGGGTCCAGAGCCCTCACCTCCACATCACTCAGGGCGAGAAAACCAGCACTCTCCAGCAACACCCTCCCAGTGACTGATGGCCCCACCCGTCTCTGCCACACTGAGTGGCAGTGTGCCTTTAAAAGAGGGGGGGTCTGGCATCGGGGCCTTCTGAACAGACGTCTGTGTTCTTTAGTCTGTCAGTACAAGACTGAATACAGAACTGACTTATCAGCTTGTTATTACATCACTAGAGGCTGTTCAGAGCTTGCAGGTCAGGGTATTCTTTTGGTAAGCAGATTGTTGGTAGATTGTTGGCTGATGTTTTTGTTTGTTTATTTTTTGTTTGTTTTTTTCTTTCCATCTTCAAATCACCATCCATTGCAAATAGCATGTTATTTTTACAATCGTTCTACTGTACTTGGTGTAGGGATCTCAGAGTGCTGGCAAAGTCCATGTGACGTACCCTGGGATGAGTACACATGTTTATGATTCACATGACTTGTCACAGGAAATGAAAGTGTTAATAAATAAATGGAGAATTGGGACACCAGAAGATGTGAAATGAATGTGTCTTGTTAAGTGACGATCTGTGTTAAGAATGCTCAGCTGTGTTACCAAAACCACCGTGGACGCCCACATCACGGGCGGTGTCCTCTCATGTGTCTCCTCATCACGTCTTTTTCTCCAGCACAGTCAGAAACCATGTATTGTCCATCATTTTAATTCTGGCTTCTGCATCTAAATCAAGTTGGTGGGACCATTGTGATTCCTGAGTATGATGAATCACAACACTGATAGAAAGTCTGTTTTAACAAGTTTAAAAGTCTCAATGTAACATTTTTCTCAATAAACGCACTTTAATTTGCAGTTTTGAATGTGTAAGCAAGTTTTTAAAAGTAGAAATCAGCTAAAAGTAACTGCTAAAAAGAACTTTTAAATGCTTTAAAATTACAAAATTTATTGAACCAAATAATATTGAGTTTAGAGGTTTTTGCACACTTCCACACCTGCTAAAATGTGATATCAAAACATATAGAGGCCATATTTAACCCACATTACATTTTACAGTGCCATATGTATCACAACAAATGTATGTGAACCTCTATATGAACCATCACTGGGCCAAACTCTCATGTAGCCAATAGTCCTGGTAATTGAAAAGCTCAGCAACCTTATGTTGCCACAGAAACTAGAAGACCTTTTTGGAAGGAAAGGTGCAGCCATGCAAAGACCAGTTATTCCTGTTCAACCACCATGTCTACTCGAGCTGAAGGACCTTCCCTAATGCCCAGCCTGAGTACCTTTGATATGATGGGCATACTGGAAGCTTCCTGTAGAATCCTTCCTGTCACTTCATCTTTTGCACTGGGCCTTTACATATTCCCAGTAGAATGAGCCAGTCCAGATTCTGACTGGGTGTTTTTGAGGGGAAAGAAACTGAAACCACAAACACTTCCATGTGATCCTAAAAGCATCCTGATTCTGACAATGACTCAAAGATGATCTAGTCGTTTGTAGCACTGCATCTAATATTACCAATGAAACAGTAAACAACAAAGTAAATAACAAACAATTCAGTGTTACCCTTTAGGAAAGACCAGTTTGGTGACTAAAGATTTTTGTAATTTTGATAATTATGTCAAATTAAGTGCAGTCGTTGGGCCAGAAAACCATTACAAATGCATTACACTGCCTGTCACAAGTAAATTCACCCACATACATGAGATACACTTAAGTATCTTAAGTATGCATTTTGATATTCTGACAAGCACACACTGATTCTAATATTAAACGTTTTTTTGTGGATAAGAGCATCAATAAACATTTAAATATTCAGATCAATGATCAATGTGAGCTTATCACAGATCCCCCCCCCCCCCCCCCCTCCCCAGCGGCACAAGAGGACCATAATATCATTTAATCGGTCTGTGACATTACATTTACATTTATGGCATTTAGCAGACACTGTTATCCAGAGTGACTTACAAAAGTGCTACGTAGTTGCTTGGAATCTCCAGGGTAGTATAGATAGTCCTGAACACAAGGTACTCTAAGCAGGAAAAACCACTAGACGAAAGTCATATGAGACCTAACAATTATGCCAAGTCATTATTATACCTGAATATACGCATCACCTGAAGAAAAAGACAGTAAGCAATTCCTATAACCCAATTATGCACAATACCTGAGAAAAAGACAGTAAGCAATACCTATAACAAACACCTGAGGAAAGAGATGATAAAGCACCGTAGACGAAAGTATAATTATGTAAAGTGCACTTGAAAGAGGTGGGTCTTCAGTCACCGTCTGAAGACAGCAAGTGACTCCGATGTTCGAACACACAAGGGAAGTTCATTCCACCACCTTGGAGCCAGGACAGAGAAAAGTCTGGATGCTTGTATCCCATGTGTCCTGGATGATGGAGGGTCAAGACGAGTCATACTTGAGGCACGGAGGGCTCTAGGTATGCTTCTGGGTTTTACCATGGCCATCAAGTAAGGAGGAGCTGGACCATTAACATTAACACTGTCTGCTTCCTCGTTGTCACTTCTCCAGCTCACTCTAGAATTGTTGGGACCAAATTGTTTCTCAACGTTTCTGTTTCTCAATGTTGTTTCCCCACATTAGACAGTGGATGCGTCTTGATCCAACCCAGATCACTGACAGTAAACTGTGTACATCTGCAATGTACATCATAATAGATGGCTTGTTTGGACTTGAATTCAACATGTACTCAACCATCTGAAGCCACTGTGTGTGGTTGTGTAATATGTTGCGTGTTGCTGTGTGTGGTGTGTGTGCCTGATGAATGAGCTTTTCAAGTGGACGCTTAATGGAATGCCCTAAAGTCAACACAGCAGGTGAGACCCCAGTTGATTCCTGACAGGCCGTATTAATGGTCAGATGTAATTTGGGCAACCAGCGGTCCCAGCCCTGATGGTGCTTACCCACAAATGAAGCAGTTGTGGCCTTCATGGTCTAGTTCACCCTTTTGATGAGACTGGTTTGCAGATGGTAGGCCACAGTGAAGTTCAGCATTATCTCCCAGCAGACTACTCCTGCAGCAAAAGCCAAAGCTACTGTGGATGTAAGGTGAATATCCTGTTATCCTTCTGAAGTTTGTTCTTTACCAGGACCATATGAAAATGAATCCGAACCTCCACGTTAACCCACTTCAGTGTAGTTCTTGACTTAGTAAAGAACCGGTGTGTCTTCTCATTAGGCAGCAACCCAAGTGTGGCTGAAGCAGCATTTTGCTGAGGCCTTAAAAGCTTCAGCCTAGTAGCACTGACACCGTAGTTGTTAGCGCTCAGCCTATCCATTTTGTAGGACATCTCATGAAGCTTGAGAACAAGCAGAATTTTCACTTCATCCTTGCTCCTTTGCCATCCGCCATAATGAAGACTTGGTGTCCACATGGCTGCAGGCTTTCACGCTCCCTGGAGAACTGTCTCCACAAGCTCTCCTGGATGAGCTTGTATGTGCCACTGGTGTCCAACTCAGCATCGCCTCTAGATCCTCAGATCTCAATAGCCATGATGAGAAGAAGAAGAAGGACATTCCTTGCATTGTGGCAAAATCACCCTCATTAACATGCTTTTCCCCTGATTTGTATCCATGGTTTCTTAAGTTAGCGATCATCTGACCTGACATTCTGCTCTGCTCCAGTGATCTTTAGAAGAAGTCAGTCTGTCTCTATCATCGATCAAGTCTTAAATTATTTTCTTTAGACTTTTATTGAAGTGCCAAAGGGTTAAAAATAAAAAAGATGATTTTGAATCAGAAATACAAAATGTGCATTCTTTTTATATGTATATATATTTCTGTATATTTTGTTATGTTTTTACTTGGGCTACTGAATGTGGTTGGTCAGGATGCTCTGTGCTGGGATTTGTGTGATGTGTTCCTAAAATATGTCACTGCGCACTTGATTATTGTGGGTTTTTGGCTTTAATAACAGCTCTTGAGGAGTCTTTCAGGACATAAATCTAGCTGGCAGTGAATGGCACTATTCTTTGCAAACATTCCCACCGTCCTCATACTTCAGAAATGATCGGTGCAAATTGCAACCACAGAGGAATAGAGACAACAGGGTGACTCCTTGTTTCCATCTGGTTGTGTTGGTTACGTTGGGATCACTGCTCTTATCCTGTTTACTGTCTGGCTGAGTCAGTGCAGAGCCCAACACAGCCTTTTCCAGGAGGTGAGTGGTTCTGCTGAGACTCAATCACTTATGCCCTTTAGACATATTTGGACAACTGAATGACTAATGAGAATGACTTTATCGTTTGAGATTTCAGTTTATCTAAAAGGGCTAAATGGAAAGTCCAGTTGTGTAGAATTCTGTAGAAGATTTTAATGTGTTATGAGAGAAGTTCACAAATGCACACATTTGTCTATGTGGACACAAGGGTCATGACACACCTCTGCGTTACGAAGAGGTGCTGTGACTCATGGCTCCGCCCTGAACAGAGGTGCTGTGGTTGTGAATGCAAGCTAGTCCAATCAGCTCACACCGATTACCACATTCATCTACATGTACACACAACCTCTCCCTCCGAGTCCATCTGTAATCATTAACATATTCACTCTCGGAGAGAGAAAGAGAGGCGCCAAACCGAATCCAACACCTTCAGTAAATCTATGTACAAAAGTCCAGGCAGGAATTGTAGCATCCAGCTAAAGGCAGAAACACTACCAGTTGGAACAGCATAAGTTGGAGTAGCCAAGTGGGAAGATCTGGACTCTTCAGGTCAGTTTCAAGGGTACTCTGGGATCATCATGGGAGAATTTAAAACATGCTCCTCACATTCAAGCATAGCTAAGCTTGAACCTCTAAATAGGCTTTTTATTTTTAAAAAACAAATTCCTGTGGGTTCCTGTCAGATTGATTATTAATAGTCCTGATATCGCCGTGTTCCTGGAAAGATAAGGCTATCTGGACTGAAGTCGACAGGGGTGGCTTGGAGTGGAGAGGCTGCGTGTAAGAGCATGGGTGAGCCGAAGGCAGAGAAGGACTGGCGAAAGCTGGAGACCCACTTCGAGGTGAAGGTCTTCCTCACTGTGCTCTACAGCCTCATCCTCATACTGGGCATCGTGGGAAACAGCATCACCATTCATGTGGCTCAGGTCCTGCAGAGGAATGGCTACCTCCAAAAGAACGTAACCGATCATATGATTAGTCTGGCCTGCTCGGATTTGTTGGTGCTGTTGATTGGCATGCCTGTGGAGCTCTACAGCGCCATCTGGTTCCCTTTTACCTCGGCCTCTGGGAACGTGTCTTGCAAGATCTACAATTTCCTGTTTGAGGCTTGTAGCTACGCCACCATCCTGAACGTGGCCACTCTGAGCTTCGAGCGCTACATGGCCATCTGCCACCCGTTTCGCTACAAGTCTCTGGCGCGCACCCGCACCACGCACCTCATCCTGGTCGCGTGGCTCACGTCCATGTTCATCGCCGTGCCGCTGCTGGTCACCACGGGGACGGAGGGTCACGTGCTGGAGCCTGGAGGGGTGCCGGTGCAGAATCTGACGTTTTGCACGAACCTGCGGGACCACTGGCAGATGTACCGTGCGAGCGTCTTCATGGCGTTTATCCTCTACCTGATTGTCCTGGGAGGCGTGGCCTTCATGTGCAGGAGCATGGTTGTGGTTCTGAAGGCTCCCATGATGACAGCGGAGACTTCGGCTGGTGGAGGGGAAACCCGAGTGCCCAAGCACGAAAGTGCACGGGTCAAAGCATCACGCAAGCAGACCATCCTGTTCCTAGGTAATGACACCATGTCGTAATGCGTGAACGTTTGAAGAATGAAAACCGTACTCCTCTCTTTCTCATATTTTTACACTTCTTGCCAAAATGATGCTATACACCACAAAGTGGAGTCTGAAAGAAGTTGAAGACATTTGGAGTTGAAGACATTTTAAGACATATTATTTCAGCGTGTCCATTAAGGTCTGTGAAATACCATGAAGCTCTAGCTCTCATCCGCACCATTTTTAAGAACAATAAGACAGGCTAGTCATTTCCAACCTAGATCACATAAAACTCACTATGTCTTTAAATACGCCTGGCCTCACTATCTCAACAGGACAGACAGAGATAGAGTGAGGAATGCACCTTGTACACAGAGCTGCACACACAGAACCATTACCAGCAGGGAATCTTTAGTTCCATGACAGAAACAAGAGTGGGGAATGTTAATGCATGTGAGAATTTAAGAGAATTACTCAATTAATACAAATGTAAAATGTATACAATGGATACTGGTTATGTTCTAATTATTTAAGCTACTTAACCACTTATTGGAGTGGTTATACTCTATTGTGTGGTCCAGCATAATTGAACGAAATAAGATGCTTAGAGGACAATTTATTTTTGTATTAGCAAATGTATATACAGCATACCAACCACATGAGGTTCCCACTTCTGTCTGATGTATACATTTTGTTAAAAGATAGCACAATTAAAGGTCAAGAGGAAATGGTATCTGCATTGTTTAAAACTAGAGGTGGTGAGCTAACAACAGTTAGAACAGAAAAGAGAAAGATAACGTACCCAGAGAAGAGTTAAGCACAGTTGTGCAGAAGGGATTGTTTACAGTCGTAAAACAAACATGTGGTTTATGCACAACATTTGAAACCTTTAAGCAATTAGAATTGTAACATCATCATCAATATTTAAGTACTAAACCAGATCAGTGGGATTTGGGTATATTCATTTGGCACCATGGTGTAATTAAATGAAGCAACGTACCTAAACAGATACCTGGGATATGTCACCTCTCACACATAAGCTCTGTAGACACTGTAGCACAATGACCTGGAGACTTGATTAGGACCTATGTGACACCCAAAGACCACATTATTTCACTTGACACATGCTGCAGATCAAGACTGGACAACATATCAGTTTTACGTCTATGTTCTGGGGACTGCAGTGCTGTCAAGGATGCCAAAGCTCTGATCCAGCGGATCCCTCCATTTTCAAAGAGATCAAATGTAACCTTGGGCAGCGCCCCAATGTCCAAGGGAGTCATGAATAGTTTATAAGATCGCAAAGCAACAGTTGCACCCCGTCCCAATCACCTTAGCATCTGCTTGCCTACATGTGCATGTCTATATGCTCTCTAGAATATCTGTATGTGTTTTCATGTGTGTTCATGTATGCTTGTGTGTGTGTGTGTGTGTGTGTGTGTGTGTGTCCGCCAAGTGTTGATTGTGTGCGCACTGTTCGTGTGCTGGATGCCCAACCAGGCGAGGCGTTTGATGACGGCTGCTACTCCCAAGAAGGAGTGGACGGTGGACTACCTGGTGGCGTACGCTGTGTTGCAGCACGTGGCCGACACCTTCTTCTACCTGAGCTCGGTGCTCAACCCGCTGCTCTACAACCTGTCCTCGCGACAGTTCCGCGCCGCATTCCTGCAGACGCTACGCTGCCGCCTCGACGTCCAGCACGTCAACAAGCGCACGCTGGCCGAGAGCATCGCCTCGCGCGCCTCCAGACACCTCCGCCGGCCCCTGCTGCGCCTGTCCATGCGCCGAAGCGCCCCGACCTCCGGCCCCGTGACCCCGAGTTCAGGGGCCAGCCCTGTGGTCCAGATCCTAACTCCGCCTCCACCTGTCACCTCGGAGACAGAAATATGAGAGTGTCAGTGGGTCAGACTAGGTCTCCTCGTAACCACACTGACCACTGCAGGCTGCCTCTGCAATCTTCACAGGACTTTAAGACATGCAGCTCTCATTTTTTCCTCATACAATTCCTATTTTGTAAATGCTAATATTTTATAACCTGTATTATGGTTGCATGAGAGGCAGACAGCTTTGACAGATATAACACCTGTGTATCTTGCCATATGGAGTCTAATGTGAAAGTTCCTAACACTTTCTTCAATCTTAGCTTTCTCCCAATTAAACCTGCAATAAGGACTTTTTGAAAGGGTGCTATAGCTGTTTCATTAGTTGCCTTAGCTGTCTGTGTAATCAGACTGTGTAATCAGTTGATAGCACTTCTGCATGGTTCAGTGCATGAACCATGATTGTCGAAAAAACATTAAAGTTTGCATAATAGTGAAAAAATGCATTTTAAACCAAACATTGTAAAAGGAGTCACTAAACCATTTAGCCAGTCCTTATCACAATTTCCCCTTTTACCTGACTCAATAGTGAGATTCATTCTAGATGTAGCCAAATACCAGTATATTAGTCACTCTGGAACACCAGAGGGCGCTCTGTTCACTAAAATAAATTTGCATCGCCTGTCGACCGCATGCTCCTATTTGCTAACGCTGGCAAATTAGTTACAGAAATAATGTAGATAAGTTTCCAAGCCCATTGTTGTTCCCGTTGTAATTTCATATTTGAATGGATCTACGTACGTACACAATTACGATAAAAATGATGATGATGAACAATATTTAATCAAATTTGTCAAGCAATTATAAAGTTTGTCAATTTGAAATGACAAAGCGAGTAATCGCGTTTGTGTGACTGTTAAACGTGTAAATAGTCGGAGCCTGTCGCGGGTTTCGTCGTGTTGATGTCTCTGCTTCAGTCGTGCACCTTTCAGGAGACGGAGAATTCACTTCAGACGGACTCAGTAGAGTGAGCAGAGACATGGGGGCGGGTGGAGGAGCCGGGGGGGGTGTATGAGAACGGGGGGGGGTGCAGGACAGGGGCGGGTGGAGGACGGGAGGGGGGTGGTGCAGGACAGGGGGGGGGGGTGAGGGAGGAGAAGGGGGTGGTGGAGGAGAACGGGAGGGGGTGGAGGAGAACGGGAGGGGGGGGTGAGGGAGGAGAAGGGGGTGGTGGAGGAGAACGGGAGGGGGGGTGGTGCAGGACAGGGGGGGGGGGGGGTGAGGGAGGAGAAGGGGGTGGTGGAGGAGAACGGGAGGGGTGAACGGGAGCGTCTGCGTGAAGAGGCGAAGTTACAGAACGGCCGCCAGAGCCGAGGCTGGAACCGAGGGTGGAAAAACTCAAACCATCCTGGAAACATGGCGACATACAGCGGGACAGGTCGTCCGGACCAGGACTGTAAACAGCGGCTCGTTCTGTAAACACTTATCTAAGAATCTCTATCTGCCTCTTAAAGGACCGTTTGGGGCTCAGAGTCAAACCCAGGCGCTTCACACCGATGTTTCACGTCGGGCTTCTTTAGAAAGATTTTGCCCGAAGGGTCGACGCTGGTGTTGGATTTTTATATATTTTTGTCAGATTATTATTTTTGTCGCATTTTTATATATCGTGTGTGCTCCAAGAAAACTATTCGAGCGTGAGTAATAACGCGTTAGCTTAGCTGTTCGGTCCGCTGCCCAAATGTTCGAGCGGTTATTACCTCAGAGAGCTAGCTTAGCCTAGCTTAGCTAACATGACGGTGGCCACAGAACCGACCCACATCCACGGAGCCGCTTATAGCCACAATTAGTCAAGACAGCCGGATCCAGCCGCTCGCCAATTTAAAGACTGTTTCGACTGTATATATGTGTGTGGTGTTTTGTGACTCACTAATGCCAGGACGGCGAGATTTAACGTTCAGCGAGCTGCGTAACCCAATGAACCTGGCTGAAATGCAGGGCTCGTAGCGACACGGTTCGTCGCCAACTCTTCTCCCAGTAAAACCAGTGCGGTGTGTTTTTGCGACACCAGCCAGTTGAAGCTGTTGGAGCACAACGGGTCCGACCGCTGCTGAGTTCTACCTCGGGAGAACCGACGGCGAGGTGGAGCGGAGCTGTTCGTTAGGCGGGGGAACCATGTCCTCCATGTTCACCGCCGCTGGACTCTTGAGCTCGGACACTTGAGAGGAGAGAAGACGGGAGGACAAATACATCTGCGAAACTTGGGAGCGGTGGCCCGCTACTACTTTGGGGCGAAAAAGACGGTTAACGGTATGGCGGTGTTGGGCCGAATGTCGGTTCTGGCGCGGTTATGGCTGTTGGTCGTGCTTCTTCTTGGCCCCGTTGCCGGTAAGTGTCTTCGTGCCTGCGGTGCCGTATAAATGTCGTATGTCTGGTACCGCCTGTCCGGGGTGAAGTGACACGGTCTCTTCTACTGAAATATTAGGAGAAATATCAGTTGCCTCCTATTGCCTATAAAGTTAATAGACCTATGTTCTAGTTTTGTAAACTGTAAACTGAGTATTTCTGTACATATTTTTTAGAACATATATATATATATATATATATATATATATATATATATATATATATATATATATATATAGTATATTCTCATGTACTCTTTATTGTTCAGTTATTAATCTTAAAACGCATTGTTCAGGCATTGCTGTGAATTATTCTGTAACTACATTGTAAGTAATATAGATGGCATGTAGTTACAGGAGTGAGGAATGAGAGTTGTGACCCGCCACCAGTGTGTCTATGGGGTGGAAAGATCTATTCAGGCATAGAATAATTTGTGTTTTAACTATTGGATTAGTTCGAGGATGTTTCCTTGGCCAAAACACATGAAAACACCTCATCAACGGAGTGATTACAGCTTAAGAGCCGAAACATAATTGTGATTAACCAGGTAACTGAGAGAGGAAGGCTTATGTTATGCTTACAGTCAGTTGCTGGGTAAAGTTACCTTTAACTGCTAATAAAAAAAAGCCATTACATTGCTTTTCAAGAACAATTGCTTCAGCCTAAATAGTGGCCTTGGGAATGAGATTGAGAAGGAATGAAAAGATACTCTGAACTGGTATGCTATGTGATCCAGCCATGTCTTCTCACGTGTGATAATAAAATGTAGTTAGATAGCTCAGAGTCGTATCACATCTCCAATCACTTGAATCCCAGTGGTTCATTTGCCAGTTGGAGTGGCATCAAGAAGAGAGAGAGAGGCATGAATGAGCAGGATCCTCATACAGGTTTAGCCTTCAGCCACAGGCCCTGCCAAGCAGTTGGTGTTCAGCCTTGCCTTTGATAAGATAACTGCCCCTCTCTCCACTGGTACAATGACACTTGGAAGACAACAGAGAAGGACATCTTGATAGTGTGTGATTCGCTCGGTTCCTTCACATGAACGACAACAACGAAGTAGTGGTGTAAGGAGAGAGTCCTCAAGGGATTCAAAGCAGGAACTTTTGTCGGAATTGGACGTGTTGAAGAAATCAGTCAAGAAATGTAGTTCTTGGATGAAAATTATGCGTTATCTATTTATTTTCAAACAGTAGTCTATATCACCTTTTGAAATATAATTTTTTTAAGGTTTTGCTTTAGAATTGGGTTTTCACTGGGTTTCTGGTGTCCCTCATACCCTTTTAGGGAAAGAACCATCACGCAGTCAGAAACTGACCTTGTGCCGACCGTCTGACACTGTGCTGGTAGACTAGCTCTCGGTTTCAAACCCTGCCAGTTGTGTGCGGATGTGGTGCCTTAGCCAGTTGTCTCCCCTGCTGCTGGTTGACGGCCCATTAGGAAGCCCAGGACTGATGGGTTTCTGCTGTGATTCTTCACCCCGAGTCTCAGACCAGTGCGGAAGGGGGAAGGAGACCATAACCAGGAGATAAACCAGAGAGTGAGAGATGGATGGGCAGAGAGAGAAAGAGAGGGGGGGGGGTGCACATGCATGGTTACCCTGTCCCAGTTGAAGCTTGAAGCCCCAGAGAAGGACGTCCCCAGCAGGGCTATTACAGTGTTCTACCTCTACAGTGCTTGCATTCGGGAAGAGATTCACCATTAGGAAAATACCAAATGACATGCGGGTGATAAGTGTTTGGGTATTCGTACAGGAGGAAGGAGGAGCTCGTGTGAATTACATGGGATTCCATGTTGTGGTGTGCCAGTTGGGTCAGAGTTCACATGTCCACAGTTTGCTCTTGGCAAGGGACAAGAGCTTTGGATCTGAATATGTCTGGACACGGGAGCACGTACTGCGCGACCAGGATGTGACAGAGCTGTTTTGGTACCTGCTACCTGCTGGGATCCCTCATTTACTGCCACAACGCCTTGCACTGAGAGGGTGTAATAGAAGTCGTAAGAGATCAACCTCATGTAACTTCATCCATCTTGGTCCTGAGCACATATTATACTTAACATGAGGTATTTTATTTATTATAAGGATATTATTAGGAACTACAAAGTGGACAGAGGGGATAAATTTGTATTGTTATAACCGTTTTGTTATCCAAACCCCTGAAAATGGCAGATTGGTTTGTTTTTTGTTTGCTTGTTTTTATAAAGGAGAACTTGCTTGCTTGTATTAATATCACATTAAGTTCTTGGAACTCCTTGGGGTTACTGCAGTGCAACCTTTTATAAACGTCTGCACAAACAAGTCAGCAGAAACACGGTTTACTAGGGAGATGGAGAGTAGGCCCGTTGGAACATCCGGTGACACCTGTGTCTGCACTGTGAATTTGGACTTTATTTTTTTTTGCAAAGAAGATTTGTCAGCTCAGGCGAACATATCACCCCGCTGTGCTGTGCTTTAGGCCTGTGAAAACCGCAGCACAGCCAGTCCGTATGCACATAAACGATGGGAAAAACACGGTTTTAATTAAGGAGGAAGTTGAAGAGCGGCAGAACTGATGCAGGTGAGTGGCCCGGCCTCTCTCCCAGCAGGAGGACGCGGGGTTAAAAGCAGGAACGTGTGAGGAGCTCCTGCTTCGGATACCTCTCCTCCTCTGTAATTACCATAATGGGCTTCATATTTCATCTTGGAGAAATTCTTATTATTTCCCTTTGAGATGTACTGTCTCTCAAACTTGTTTGGTGACAGAAAGATAATTATCTCAGCAGAATAGTAATGTGGATTCATATTAGACTCAAAGTCAAATCTGTCTTTGATTTTATTTTTTTTGAAAATGCTGTATCGACTGAAAAGAAAGTCCCAGCGCTACTGTTGTTTTGTTGTCTCCTCTGTTCTCCCATTCGTGTGTGCGTGTGAGAAAGAGGGAGAGTGCTCATGCAGCCTCCAGGAATTTGCCCCTCTGTGGGGCGTGCCAGGAAGTGTGGGGTGAGTATTGGCTCCACACTGTTACTGTGTCAAGTTATGCTGGGATTTTTCTCTGATTGTTCAGAAGAATGTATAGGTCGCTGGTTCATTGAACTCTGTGATCAATCTTGATTGAAAGTGTGTGTGTGTGTGTGTGTGTGTGTGTGTGTGTGTGTGTGTGTGTGTGTGTGTGTGTGTGTGTTGCCACTGTACCTGGCTTGGATTATGTGCTGGCCCACCGTGTCAGCTGGGTATCTGAGCGTCTGTGACACCGCGGGGAGACGTCCGTGGCATTACTGTCGTACGCGCAGCCACAAATAAACACACACTGGAGATCTGTGAGACTTTCTAAAATTGGGATTGCACAAGCCCATGTTATTTCATGTCTGCTGGGCAGCTCACTGAGGAGCAGTGGTGAGTTCAATAGGTACTATAATCAGCAGAGTGTGTGTGTGTGTGTGTGTGTGTGTGTGTGTGTGTTGGGGGGAGGGTTGGCTGTGTACAGTGTGGTGCTTTGTGGCAGCAGGGTATAGACTAAACAATGTGAGTCTCCGTGGCTCCCTGGGCAAGGGAGGGGTGTGTCTTTGGGAGGGGGAGGGGACAGACATTCCCTTGCGGTGACGCTGACTCCCCCAGCATGCACACACGCACTGGCAGCGTTTTGGCAGCAGCTCAACAGATTAAAAATAAGATTCTTGTTTTTTGTGTTTTTTTTCTTTTCTTATTCTCTGAGTGATGGACACCCCTCATCCCTCATCGCAAACATATTTCACACACTAATTGAAAAATCATTTCACTGGGGGAATGTAACATGGCCCTCTTGAAGTCTTCCGCTCTGCTTTGAAGGGTTATCTCTCTCTCTCACTCACTCTCTCATCTCCCTCTCTCTCGTTTTCTTTTTGTTGTTTTCTTTTTTTCCTCTGTTCCTCGTTACTTTGTAAACATTCTTTCCTCTTTTCCTAGAGCATGAAAATACTATTACCTTCAGTAGCATATGAATCAAATAACACGGGAGGTACTACTTCTTCAGAGTAAGTCCTATAAACACACACACAGTTCTGTAAACACAGACACACGCACATGCGCCCGCACGCACGCTGCCCACCATGAAATGGTGTCTCTCTGGTCTTGGCTGTCAGCCACAGAGACTCTGTTCCTCCTCTCCTCTTTCCCAGTTGCCCCCCCGACTGCTTTTGTGCTGGGTTTCGGAGGCTTGGATCACTTTACGCTCACTGTCACAGGGAGGAAAAACAGATGCCAGGCTGATCTCTTGAGTTGCATTAAAGACTTGTCGTCGGTGACGAGAAGAGCTTGGATACCATGTCCCATAGGCTGACATTTGAAATATTTGATAAACTGGCTTGGCTCCACTCAAGGCTACATGCTGCTCTGAGTTGGGGTTTTTTCTTTTTTTTTTTTTCAGAGCAGAGAAGGCTGTGGGGGGAAGGGGGGGGGTGGGTCTGCCTTAACGCAGTCCCTCTGACATTATTTTGATTAGTCGGCTTCCTAATCTGCGGAAGTAGACACTCATGCTTGCCCGACCCAGAGATACAGTGGGGGAAGTTGACATTTGAAAATAGCCCTCCTGTAGACAGGAGATAGAGGTCCGCCCGCCGCTCGGCTCACACACAAGAGCTGGCCGCATAGGCAGAGCTGGATCTGCGTTAGGAACGCTTGGCAGAGGTTCGCACAGCTCGGGAGGGTGGGGGGGGCCATTCTTTTGCCAGCTGCGCCTACATGTCTGGGTGGCGAGAAGCAAGTGCCGAGCGCAGAGCTGGGGGCAGGGGCGGAGTTTGGGGGGGGTGTCGTAAAAGGGGTGTTTCCAGTCCCTGGCACCGCTCCCTGTGGTCAGAGGCCCAGCACTGAGGCTTTTAAAGCTACGCTTTGGTGTTCCAGCTACAGCCACAAACCCGGATGGCCCAGAGCCAGTGGAGCGACTGACGAACGGGGCAACCTGGAGTCTCTTCATCACGTAGCGTGATCATGTTTTAGTACAGGGAACGTTCTCTATCTGCCTTTCTTTTCTTTGGCCTGTGTTTCTTTAGCAAACAAGGTTCATCTTGAAGGGTGCTTGCACTAAAATGGAGGGGGGGGGGGTGATATTACACAGGTAAAAATTGGCCCAGTTTTAGCGCTTCAAAACTAGGTAATGTGCCAGCTGTTTTGTAGACAGTCAGCAAAGTGTTTAGGGCTAACTCAATTTCAAGGAATGCTATTACTTTTAGCACAGTTAATATCATCATTAACTTATCATTAACTCAGTTTACTGCTAGGCCACTCTGACCTCTAAACACAGACCCATGTTAAAAGTGAGTTTTTCAACAACAATGTTCATAATTGCCATGTTATGCATTCAAGAAGAAGATAGAGCAGTTTGACCAAATCGGCATTTTTGTTAGGGCAGCATGACATAAATGTGTAATTGGCATCAACTTCCTCAGTGACTGAACTTATTTTGAAACTTTAGTATCAGTGTGCATTCTGTCCTTAAATGGGCTGATTATTGATTTAGTTATTTTCTGAATGACTGCCTTTCTGTTTATCTGTTGTGAATACAGCAGTCATTCAGACACTCTGTGAAAAGTACTGTTGTGTTTAGCCAAAGGTAGCCTGTAAAAACACACTAACAAAATAATTTGCTCAAGTACATCACATTTAGCCTTTTTCAGTACATCACATTTAGAAAATCCATTGTGTCTATATTGTACATACAAAACAGGACCTATATTGTGTAAGCTAAAATATTTACATGTAGCATGTTATATTTATGCTCTAAATACCTTTTTGTACAGTGTTCGTTTTCTATAGTTTCCATAGCCCTAAGCTGGGCCTGTTTTCTCATACACCTGCGGCGGTAGTGTTGTCACCTGTGTCCTGAGCGTTTCTGTCTCCACAAGCCTGTTTTATGACACGTGGGTGTCCTTGTATATCAAGGCCCTTCAGTGTGATAATTAGCTGGATGTCACGCAGCAGTGCGCATGTGATTCGTCCCTCTCTCAGAATCTGTCGGAAGCGAAAACCAGTCGCCTAGTTACAGCCTTCCCAATCCCGCCAGTCGTGGCTTTTCATGTAATGGAAGCTTCTCCGAGCAGGTTCCCATAGTGACAACTTGGTAGCTGAAAATGGGTGGGGTTGTTTCCGCCAGATAAAGGTTGATGGTATTATTGTCTCCTTTCTCTTGTCCACGCAGCGCACGCGGACATGTTTACACGTTGGCTTGGGAAACCTGTTATTGCTGGTAAATGTGCTAATACACATTTGCAAATCCCATGACCCTTTGTGGGGATAATGGTACACTTTCTCCCCTAGCTGCTGGCAGCTAAACAGGTCTGGAGCTCACTAATCTGAGTGCTGTAACTAGCTCTGATGGATGGAGTTGGAGGCAGAGACGCCATCTGGCACTGCCGAGCTCTGATGCGCACAGTTAATTTCAGCCACCGTTCTCCACTGATCTGCTAGTGGGATGAAAGAGCGGGACATCTTCAGGACGGTTTTTTCTTTTTATCTTGCATGGCTCGTCTTGGCACTGTCACCCACACACCAGTTCAGGATTTATGGAGTTGCTTTTGTAACGGGTCGTGCCGGGATTTGAGTAAGGCAAAGTGGTCGTTACTCAGTGTAAAAAGACGCTGAAGTTTGCCTGCTTGGAGTCATGAAGTTATAAATGTTGATTGGTCTCCATTCCATCACGTTAATTGACTCTTGGACAACATTTACTGGTATTAACATGCAACTCAAGTGCTGGGAAACATGGCTTTGTAAAGGGGGAGTGTCTCAACTCCCTCAGAGCATTGCTCAGCTCCACTCTATGAAGCTGTTCATTTGCATTATGCTATTGTGCAATGACACTGGCTCCCCCCCAAAAAAATAAAAAGCACATTTCTTCTTCTTTGTTCCGTGGGAGAGATGGTACAGAGCCTCGGTCTCGGCGCTGGCTTTGTTGCTGGACAGTAGCAGCCTCCTCCTCCTCCGGGCAAGGCTGATCCGACAGGCTCCGGCACTCAGCCCCCTCATGCAGAACGGCCCGGCGTCTGAGGCACGCTAAGCCCCGCCCCTTCCAAGCGTCTGCTCTCCCACCCTCCCCCGCTTCGAATCCTACTCCTACAGGCTGCTCCTCCATTATCCCATAATGCCCTCTGGCTCCGTACAGACATTCCTACTTAAACCTTTTTTTTCCGTGTTATCTTTGTGGCACTTTATTGAAGGTTAACACTGAATTTCTTGATGAGGCGAAAAACAGTAAGTGAGAGGTTGGTATTTGGCCGAGGGTTTAATGGAAATATTTACCATCAAAGACCAGTTTAGTAGCTTGAGCAGGGTTGCATAAATCATCTCCCGTCAGCAGTACTTGTTATCTTGGTAGACCTCTAACCTTGAAGGCATCCAAGTTTGTTTATGAAACGTAATCTCATTCCATCTCGAGAGATTTGCCATCGCCCATGTTTAATGACAGAGCTTAGAAGTAAAAACCAGACTGGTTGTGCCGCATAGACCATGAGAAAGTCTGAGAAAGCCCAGTCCTGATGTGCTTGGGGATTCCTTACAGTAGTGTGTTCGTTCAGGTTCCTCATTTAGCTCCATTACTGTTTCCTTCATCAGCCTTACAGTGCTGTTGTCTGTAGTCTATTAAAATCACCATTTTGGTTAAATACTTTTCTGCACTTTTCAACACTCGTGGAGCAGAAAATCGAGCGAAGAACAGTCATCTAATGATGATAAAACCAGATCAGGGTGCCGATGCAATCGAAAAAGCGTGAGATAAAGGGAGAGGAAGGCTCCCTCGTGCCAGAGTAGCGTGACGGGACGTTTGTCCTCGTTCTTTGTGTATTTCCATGTTTTGATCCCTCTCCCTGGCTCACTTAATAAATGGGCCATCATCACCAGTAAGTGTTTCGGTGGCTCAGGCGAGCGCGTGTGTGCGGGCATGGCCATCGGGGAGTGCGTCTCTGCGCCGTCTGGAGTCTCCTGGTGCCCGTCTCCAGGCCTTTGTTCTGTCCGCGCGTCTTTGTGAGCGCCGTGTGCATTATTTACAGCCTGTAGTGAACAGTAAAAGACAAGTTCCTGTCTGCTAAAGAGGTGATACAGCCAATTGTGTGTGTGTTTTTTTTTTGTTGTTGTTTATGCTTTGTTTTATTTTTCTCTGTCCTTTCTGTCCTTTGTCATGTCCCAAATGGCGTCGACAGTTCTGAGGGGAGTCTCCAAATACTCATTAGTGCATTACTGAAATCTGGAACCTTGCCAGCAAGTCCGTGTAGCCTTCCTTGGGAACTTGAAGAGGGAAGGAGAGGGGTGGGGCCACATGAAGCAAAGAGGTGGAGTTTCATTGGGTGGGAGGAAAGAGGCAGAAAATACCTTTTTTTCCCCTCTCGTCTCTGTTGTTCACATTTGGGATTTAAGGTTGTGTAGCTGTAAATCCTCTTCAGTGAGTGTCGCTGTGTAGATCTTTATTCTGTAGAGGAAATCGGATTCCGTGTGGACCCCCTTTGTTCTCATTCTGTTAGTTATTTTTTCTTCTCGTTTCCTTATAGATTTGCTATGAATGTACTTGATAAAAATGTGTCCTGTGTATTGTGAGGCTGGGTGTGTGTGTGTTTGTGCGCGCACGCACGTGCTCACATATGCACCTGTCTGTTGTGAGATGCTGTGTGTGTCTGTACATGCCGTGAGATGCTGTGTGTGTGCTGTGAGGCTCTGTGTGTGTGTGTGTGTGTGTGTGTGTGTGTGTGTGTGTGTGTGTGTGTGTGTGTGTGTGTGTGTTGAGAAGCTGCATGTACGTGCCCGTGCGTGTTGTGAGGCGCCGTAGTTACCATTGTGCTGACTGTCTGGCAAGTAATCAGATTGTGCATCATAAATCAGGGAGAGAAGAGCGGCCTCTTGCCGTGGAGATCACATTTGGTCCATAAAGCCAGAGGGAGGCCCAGTCCGACCCAGCACCGCCCAAGCCCCACCCACCAAAACCCACAATAAAGCCCCCCCACCACACACACACACACACACACACACACACACACACACACACACACACACACACACACACACCTTGAAGTACCTTGGAGTCTAGAATATAATTGGGCTATAACACCAGACCGCAGTCTTCAGCAGACACTGTAACCTCTGTAACCACGGTAACTGTGGTCACAAGCTGTTTAGAGGCTTCCTTAAGGTGGTAGTGCCATGTAGGCCTAGTTCTGTTCTTCCTTAAGGTGGTAGTGCCATGTAGGCCTAGTTCTGTTCTTCCTTAAGGTGGTAGTGCCATGTAGGCCTAGTTCTGTTCTTCCTTAAGGTGGTAGTGCCATGTAGGCCTAGTTCTGTTCTTCCTTAAGGTGGTAGTGCCATGTAGGCCTAGTTCTGTTCTTCCTTAAGGTGGTAGTGCCATGTAGGCCTAGTTCTGTTCTTCCTTAAGGTGGTAGTGCCATACAGGCCTTGTTCTGTTCTTCATTAATCTGGTCTATTTTTGAATCAAATAATAACAGGATCAATAGATGAACTGACTCAATTAAATAGAGCCGACAATTGCTTTACTTTAAATAACCCTAAAGCTGTCTAAAAATAAAGCATTTAGACATTTAATGGGATGGTCACCTGGGTGCATTTGTAATTTTCCTGCCCTCAATTTAACGAGGATTTTGGCGTCTGATCATCAGCTGTAATACAGGAGGAAAGGCTCCTCACTCGACAGATAACAGCGTCCTCACACCAGCGTAAATCACACCGACGTCTTTATGCGAGCCACGTTGGCTTCTATTGTAGCTTAATGACTTGTTTCATTGCAGTGCTGTCTTGCAAACACGCATATGGTACCGTCAAAGCTGAAGACTCTAAGGTGGCGAGCGTCTCCATTGTTTTTTTTTCCCCTGTCCAAGATCTCAGTGTCTCACGCTCCAGAAACCAGGAGCGTCCAAACCAGGAGCTAACTCTGTGCCAGAGTTCAGCATGTATGGAGCGGGGGGAATATGATCCTGAGTCATTTGTGCTGTTATTAATAAAGGCCCAGGTCTTTTATTCTTGGTATCTCTGTCACACACATACACATTCATCTGGTGAGAGCACAGTCTGTATCTGCGGTCGGAAAAGAGCAGGACTTTGAGATGGTTCACATTCACGACTGGAACCCCTAGCTCTCCTCTCTCTCCTGTGACCTTCCCTAGCTGAGCTTCACTTCATGGCCGATGGCCAGTCACTAGCAGTCCAATCCTGGCCCTTCCTAACATAATGAGAGAGAATGGGGAAAAGGAAGAGAGATTGCTCCGTTGAATGGGGCTCGCACCATGATCTGAGGTACACACCGTACACATGATCATTGCATTTTTTTCTGTCTTTGCCTTTTTTTTGTGAAGCATCTGGTAATTGTGGGTGGTCAACAGGAGCCCTGTGGGCCCTTCTGTTCACCCTTCTTTTCATGTGTGTTTCGTGGTGCTCTCGGAGTGGCCTTGAGAAACCGTAGCCCTCAGTGAAATCCAGGAAATTCTGGGGCCATTTTGGATCTGGCTCAAATCAAAGCTGTCTAGCAGCACAGACAACCTGGGGTCACCCATAAACGACTGACCGTACTTAAGCTAGTTAAGTACGCATACAAGACCAACTTTCATTTTCGTCTTTTAGTCCTTAAAGCTTAGTCCTATAGCCCAACTTGCCAAGCAGATGTCTCAGAGTGGCAGGAAGCAGTTAAATCAGAGCTGATGAGTGGATTGAGAGCCCCCTTGCTTTTAAAAGACCTCCATGTGGATAATGCACCTGCCCTGGTCAGCGTAGGACACAACGTCACGCTGTTTCCAGCTCCTATGTGGAGCATCCAGCAACAACTAGGCTTCATATATCCTTGTGAAACATTAGCAGCAGTGAACTTGGACAGATTGGTAAATGAAGTATCTCACGAAAATCAACTGGAGCCTTTACTCACAGCCTTGGGGAGGATGAATAGCAGATGAAAGATGCCCTCTTCTCCTGACAGGGAATGGCATGTGTTGGAAGTTAACCAAGACTCTTGATCATTTCACTCTTTTTACCTGTGTAACACATAATGCTTATTGAATAAATGAAGTGTAAAGCCATGTGGAGGAGTATTCAATGCTTAACTAAATAAGTGTGTATTGAGAAGGCTGTCATTATCTTTCCTCTGATACTGTTCCTTTATTCCGCTGATATTACAGTTTTTATTGTGTTATTGTGGCATGTTGAATTGCTGTTGCCTATATGAAAACCAGCATCACGTGATCCACTTGTAGAAAATCTGTGTAGTCAACCTTGGAATTAGCATGAGGTTTTTATTGAATTCTCTGGCGCAAAGAGCTCTCATGTGGCAAACGAGTTTCTGGCAAAGTTTCAAATTTTGTCATTCGTAAACAAGCACTTTTAGAAACATGCTCAGATTTCACGGTTGAATAAATTCAAAAGACGCAGTCATGAATAGCTAATCCAAAAGCCCTCGGCCGCTCCAAGGTAATTCAAGTCAAGGTGCGCGGCCCGGCTTCTTAGCAGAGCAGGATGGACAGATGGATGAACGTATGGAGAGATGGAGGGGTAGACGGCTATCTCCAGATGGAGCAGTATAGCTGGCTGTGAGAGCAGGTGCTGCCCTCTCCGTCTCCGTGAGTCCTGCTCCGCAGACCGTGTTTGTCTCTGGCAGGCCCGATGGCATCCCGCCGCTCCGCGTGGCGCGTGGAATCGGCGAGTGATTGACGGCCGTCCGTCAGCGCGGGAGCAGGCCGGCGGACGCGAGCTCCTGATCCCAGAGGCGCTCGCATTTCTGCAGCGAGCTTATTGACTTGAGGGCAGGAAATGAGTCTGAAGTGAATATTGTGAAATTGGCATGCTGAAGCATGTTCACTTTGGTAAATCAGTGTTTTTAGTGAGGGAACTGCCCAGAAGAAGCAGCTAGCAACTCAATTAAGTTTCTTCTTTTTTATGCCCCCCGGTACCTTTTCCTCACAACTTGTTTGGAAGCTCATCATCTCTCAGCAGGAGCAATAATGATAATCCGTTCCCTCCTCCCTGATATGCTGCTGGTGCAAACTCCTCATTAATATCTCCACTCCAGCCTTATAGCCACGAATGAAGACACCTAACGATTGTTCTCGGCGTACATGTTGGGCTTTGTCCTGCTGCACTGTCATAGCTGTTGTCATTGCATGTGTGTGGATTTTCACTGACATACATCTTTCTTCACGTCGGACTGCGCTATCTCGTCGAGGATGTGGTGGTTCCCACGGTGCTAGCGTTTGTGGGCTGCGGGGTAAAGGCATGTCTGACGGAAGCCCCCGCTGGTTGAGAAGTGGGTGGTCAGCGCAGTCGGAGGCAGGTGTGTGTGTAGCGGGGCAGGTCCACGCCTGCCGCGGCCCCCCGAGGCGATCCAACAGGTAGGTCGACTGAGGAAACGTTTCATGATACTCTCACCGATGTCACAGACCCGTCGTCGACAGACTGCTCTAATCCCTGTCTGTCTGTCTGATTCATCGTCCCTCGGCAACCACACGCTGGCTTAGTGCCAGTCATGGGGAGGGGAGAGTGGGGTGATGCGGAGGCAGGGGGTGGGGTGGGGATGGCGGGGGTTGTAAAACTTCAAAAGCCGGCTCGAGCCCTTATGGTTTTGGCACCAATTAAATGTCTTGTTTTCGGTCGAGTAGAGGCCGTGTCTGAGAGCAGATTTGAGTGGGAAGCCGAGAGTTCGTGTACGGCCCGTCGGGAAGAACAGGAAGTGTGTGTTGAACGGGGAGGTTTAACGACAACCCTTGTCGCTCCTCTGCGTATCCTCTCCACTCTGGCTGCTTGCGGTCATGTATGCCCCCAGAACACCACACACACACACCCCCAGAAACCCATCCCCCCCCCCCCACCACAGCTGGAGGTTTTCGTTTTCCTACATTTTCACGAGTGGACGAGTGCGTGCGTCCGGGAGCTCACACCGTGCTCGCCGGTGTCAAACGTCCGCTCCCACCTAGAGACAGTCTGTTGCCTAGGTGACATAATGAAGGATGGGATAGTTAGGCACTCTGGACACCGGCTTTCATTCCCGCCTCCCTGCTGTGTGTAGCAGCGCGGATGGCGGTGCCTCTGTTTATAAAAAAATTTGTAGCTGATGTGATGACGTGTTGGAAAGCACCAGATTCAATTCACATTCCACCATTACACCGTCTAGCATACATAACACGGGCCCAGTCTGGCTGAGGGAATGTGGTTATTATTTGTTTGTTTGGAATGCACTGTTCTTAAGCAGAATCTGTTTAAAAATGTCAGTTCAGTTAATCTGATTTTGAATTTGCACAGCGGCACAAAGTGAGACTGTTTGTGTCTGTTATTGCCATATTAATGCCCCACTCCTCACGGCCTCCGTTCTGTACGGGAGCAGTTAATATGGTTGGAACTGCTGCTCAACCACGTGACCTTCCCAGGGTCACCGTTCATATTTAGTGGCCAGTGGGAGTGCTCTTGACCTCTCCAAAGTCCTGTAAATACCTTCTGTTCCGTTTGTTTGGTCTCCCCTCTGACCTAAAACACTCCTGAGCCCCACAGCTCATGTAGCGTTCAGAGAGAGAGAGAGAGAGAAAGAGAGAGCGAGCGAGCTTCTAGTAGTCTACAGGCCAAAACAGCCTTAGTACCCCTCTGGGGAGATATGTGTCAGATCAGAGGGAGGGGTTCACACGGGCTGAGCTGTCTACCACCCCAATTTCAGCTCCTCACTCACACTTTTACATACACAAGCAGGCTGGCATTTATTTATGGAGGAGAGGGTGTCATTATGTGAGTTGTGGAGATCACAGAGTGGCCCTTGCAGTCAGCCTGTCCTTCTGTAAACCTTTCCAGCTATAGCATAAAACTCAACACCCTGGGTACTAACTGCCATGGCGACGCTGATGTGTTTCTTGGTGCTTACATCATTGGATTTTTTTTTTTACAGGAAAGCTGTGCTGTCAACGAAGAATCGTTTTTGCTGTGCAGTAACTTGCAAATATGGTCGTCTTACTTCGGTGTACTTTGTGACCCACTGCAGAAGACAAATGGTGAAATCTATTTTCAAAATAAGTTACAAAAAAACAGTACTACACCATTAACCACTGCAGCAACACGTTAAGTTTTACTCATTCCAGATCAAGGACTTTTGTCCCCTCAATCACCAGCTCCACCACCAGTCTGAATGGTTTGCTATAGAACAATCATCAGCAGCACTGCACTGTAAACAGCTGCTTACGATGCAGCCGTTCAGAGGGCATCCTTGGGCATGGCCACTCCAGGCCAGACTAATCAACCACTGATCTGTTGATGGTGGATCTGAGAAATCTTTTACTGTTTATTTATTATAAATGTTTTGCAAGTTTGTAATGCCTCTCTATTTTTTTGTTCCTTTTTATGATGATAATGAATGGTGGATTTGAACACCTGGATTTGTTGTGTCTGTCCTCCTAATGACATTGGTATGCTTATCGTCATCTGGCTGTGTGCGGTCGACTCTCGCCACCACCCTCATGTCTGTGTCATATCATGTCTCATCAGTCTGCAATGGCACCTCTTCCGCATGAGGCGGCTGGAGCAGAAGGACTGCACTGGGGACATATTTGGCTGATCAGTCTGCCTCTCACAGGGTGGCTCTGATCAGTCTGCCTCTCACAGGGTGGCTCTGATCAGTCTGCCTCTCACAGGGTGGCTCTGATCAGTCTGCCTCTCACAGGGTGGCTCTGATCAGTCTGCCTCTCACAGGGTGGCTCTGATCAGTCTGCCTCTCACAGGGTGGCTCTTCTTCACTGTGACTCTCAGGGACTCTCCCACTCATCTTTGATCAGTCTTCACTGACTTTCAGGGAGTAGCTGACTGATCGGTCTTCTTGACTGACTTTCAGGGGCTGTTTCTGATTGGTCTTCACTGTGGTTTTCAGGGTTTGATCTGCTTGATCAGACTTCCTCATTTTTTTCAACCTCCCTGGGGTTTTTTTATGGCTTTTGGTAGTGAGTCTTCATCTGTTGATGCTGTTTCCTGTGCCTTACATACACATTTTCACAACATACTGCCTTCCTTTGACCAAAGTCCACTGACTTCAGAACATCTGCGGTGTCCTCAGCTATATCTACTCTGTAGATGCTCAAGGCCAGAGTGCATTGATTTGTTCTCGGTGAAGTCTGAAGGCACTGCTGTGTAGAGCAGAGTACCACAGGTTTGATTTCCAGTGAGCACAACTTCTGATAAGCATGTATGTACTCTGCACGCTGGATAAGGGCGTAAAAAGTGCTGCATCTGATGCAATAGGGCAGATATGTGTGGAGCTCAGCAGAGCGGCCATGTCTTGAGTCAGCCGTGTGTGGATTTGCTGCTTGCCCCCCTCATCACGTACCTGTGCAGCATTTTGAAACCCTCGGCGAGGCCCAGCACGGTCCCGTTTGGGATCTGTGCTTTACTCACAGCCGTAGCACGCTGGGTAACGCCACACGCTTCACTGCTACTCGCTCAAACATCTTGGCATCTCAGCACAGAGGACCCCGACGCCAACCTTGAGAGGCAAGGCTCTGAAAAGCCCGGGACACAATGAGGGTCGGGTCACAGACACGTGGGTCCCAGCCGGACCCCTGATCCCCAGCCCTTCAGGGAGTGGGCGGTTCGGTGTTTGGTTCGACTCCCTCGGAACTGAACGGCACTAATTATCTGTGAAAGTGTTGACAGGAGCCCCCCTCAGGTGTAGTGTAACAGCAACGATTACAACTGTTCTTACAAGCGTTCTTGCAGCACAGATCGGACTCTGGGTTAATTGGAAGGGAATTGATGCATGTCAGCCTACAGTTGACCAGGACACACACATTCCACACTCACAATTTTTAAAAGTGACTGCAGTTAACGTACTTAATCCTTTTATTTACTGACATCTCAGGCTCATGGCCAGCGTCTTCACGGTGCATTTTCTTTATCCAGTGCATCCACACACCCATCAGCAAGATGCAGCTACTGCTCGGCCTTGGCACGCCGAACACGTTAACTTGCGCGGTTCGCTTCTGCAAAAAATCCATTACAAATTAAGCAAATGTATAAATACAAGCAGTTGATATCTTAATCAAGCAGGAACGCTGATTAATCATCCTAAAGAGGCCAGCACGTTGTGTTGTGAAATGTCTTTGATGTTGGAAGTGTTGCCAAGCTACGGTGGTTGGGTTTGTTTGCACTACTCTCTCCAGTGGCTCCCTGCCACTCGTTTGGCAGACGGGCTTGTAGGATTCTGTGACATTTTAGGATGATTAATGAGTGAGTCAGGAAGCCCTTCGTAAACATCCCTGTGTTGCCGCAGTCAGCCCCTCTCATCAGACGCCAGCCTAACCTGAACCTGCCGCTTTATCTGTGATGCGCAGGCTGCCCTGAGCTCGACGAGCTGTTGTTCGCTTGTGGGCTTCGCCTAAGCAAAGGGGTTAAGGTTCGTTCAGGAAGGCGGCTTTCTGGGGAGGAACGATCACATAAACACACACGCACGCACACACGCACACACACACACACACACACACACACACACACACACACACACACACACGCAGTGACCGGAACAGCAGATCCGCAGAAGCCAGTGTGGCCCCTCCAGGAGGCAGACCCGTACGGGCCCGGGTGCTGGAGTCCCACAGCCACGCTGACGGCCTCCGCACCACGTATGTGCATTTGGATGCCCACATAGGCCTCGTTGAGTTGAGCCTCGTTGAGTTTAGTTTCACGTGGACACCCTGCCAAGCCCTTAATGAACGAAGACGGAATATACTGCTCTCTTGTGTACAACTGGTTTTCTTCTTTTGTTTTTCTCTTTTTTTCTGAGGAAAGCCGTACAGCCCGAGACGTAAAAAGGACAAAAGATTAATTCCATATCATTCTTCATTCACGCATGGTGCTACCAACGCTAAGATCAGGGGTTCGTGTCCCAGGGGTGCACACTCACTGTCATGCTGATAAATATGAGGTTTGCACAATGGAGTGTAGGCTGTGCTGTGTGGCCACAGCGAATGAGAAGCTTGGAAGGAAGTGGTCTTGTGTGCAGATGTGCACTTTCAGCACCCTGGCTCAGCGTTTGCTCCTGGGAGAACCGGGCCTGTTGGATCTGTGTGAAGCGGCAGCTCCAGGGCTCTGTGGGTTAAGCTGTGGCCATTGGCGCCACACAAGCGCCAGCAGCACTGCAGTCAGGCCAGAGTGCACTGAGAGGATGGGTCCCTAAAAGTAAAGGGCATGTCGGGCCTTTACTAGCAGCCCGGGGCACTTTTCTCCCCTGTTATCTACGGTCCAGGCGGAGTCGACTCCATCTGTTCAGGGTCAGTTTGGGAGGTAAATTCAATTCAAGAGTTGATTTAATTGTCTAGAAAATCTGCTTAAAAATGTGTCGGTGACTGTTAATAAGGCCCGGGGCCGCGTGTCAGCGCAGCGGCTGAATTGGCGGGATCAAAGCCGAGCTGGACGAGGTGAAAGGGCACCTGCCCCGCCGCCAGTCCTCAGCTTTAACCGTTGCTCGCAAGACCGTTTCCAAGCCAGCAGTGGGATCCAGCTAGCGCCGGCCGCTGCGATGATCTCTGGTGCCGCAGCAGATGGCCGTGGAGAGGATCCCCCACCACCACCCGCTCGCCCCCGCGTTTCATCCAGACCTCGCGGGCCAGGGGAGGGGGCCGCGCCCCGTAACAGCGCTCCCTCCTGGCTCTGGCCATCTGAGAGCCGGCCTGGCAGCCCCGCGGCCCGGAGAGATGGGGCTGGTGCCAGTGGCGCGGAGCAGCCCCTCGTAAAGCGCCACGCTGCGGGCCCCCGCGCCCCTTTGGCAGTTACTGCCTCAGCTTCTGGCCCAGGCAGACGCTCAATAAATTAATCACGATTTGTACCCGGCTTAGGTTAAAGCGCTCTTTTATTCCCTTTCATTCTTTGCAAAATAGCACAGATGTGTGTGTGTGTGTTTGTGTGTGTGTGTGTGTGTGTGTGTGTGTGTGTGTGTGTGTGTGTGTGTGTGTGTGTGTGTGTGTTTTCCCTCCCTTTTTCTTCAGAAGCCATTGAAAATGACTCACTGCTTTCTGTGGCCGAGCGCGTAAGCACAGTGTGGGCAGCCTCGCTCGTGGATCCTGGGGGAGGAGGTGGTGGAGGGGGAATAGGAGGTTGAGGAGGAGATGGAGGAGGGGGAGTTGGAGGTGGTGGGGGAGTAGGAGGTGGCCTGCAGCTCCACAGTAAGGCAGAGTTGAGCGTTATCTCTGTAAAGGCTGCCGTGCCTCTGAGCGGGTGCTGGACTGCAGCCTTGAGCTGAACGTGAACAGTAGCAGGGCAGTGCAGGGCTGGCACAGCCGGGCCTCAGCTCATTAACTCCCCTCCTGCCTCAGTCTGGTGAAGTGGGGGCACCACGCCCCCTAGAGGCGCAACAGGGGCGAGAAATTAGCTGGTTGTCTCTTTTTGTAATGTGTTTGTTGATAGTGAAATGTTGCTTAGCCTTCACTATTTTCAGCAGCAGGAACGGCACGTTCTAGGAATGACACTTCGCTGAGGCAAATGGTGTTTGTGGCTTGGGTGTAGTTAATGAAACAACGAGTACAGCTTTAGGTAGCTAGTGTGTTTTATGGGAGGTGCTCTACCTCCCTCTCTCTCTCTCTTCCTCTATCTATCACTCTGTCTCTCTCTTTCACTCACAAATACTGCGACTTTCCTCCACGTTCTTGGACGCTTGGAGCCCGCCTTCCTGCAGCTACGGTGGCCCGGTGCCGTTTGGCTCGGGCTAGTCCGCCGGCCCGGTCTGCCGCCCCGAGAACTGTGCGTGAGCGTCACGCCTCGCCCCACCCTGCAGCTCTGGGGCAGGCAGACGCCTTTTCACCCAAATTACAGGAAACTGTCGCGTCTAATGGCCTCCCTCCCTGCTTCCATAACAAAGCCACGGCTCCGGGCAACGTACGCACGGATTAGCTGGAGCACATTTTTAAGATTTTTTTTGCGAGGGGGGGTGGGGCAGGTGAGGGTTAGTTGCTGAAGTCTTGACGACAGAACGGTGTTTAAATATTTGGAAATGATGTAGTCTGTTCATTTTGAACAGGATAAACAAGACATGCTTTACAAGCTGTGCTACTCTTTAAGTAAATAATGCGTACTATATAATATCATAAATATTTTCAAAACGTTCAGTGCTTTTTTTGTTATTATAGGCTACTTGTTGATTTATGGGGTGTTCACAAAACTCACTAAAGGAACAAAGAGAAGCACAGCTGGCTGTGTTCATTTTCTAGTGCATTTGTTTATGTTAATGGGGGGGTGCCCACTTTAATCCAGGAGAGTCTGATGGACCTGTGGTGTTTGCCCTTGTGAAGAGGTCAGTGATGGCGGCGAATCCCTCCTGCTTTAAATTAGAACTCAGTGTGTGTAATGAGGAGCCCTGTGGTGTCGGTCTGCCATCGCCGTGAAAAAGACACATTGATTTGCCAATAAGTGTGTGTGTGTGTGTGTGTGTGTGTGTGTGTGTGTGTGTGTGTGTGTGTGTGTGTGTGTGTGTGTGTGTGTGTGTGTGTGTGTGTGTGTGTGTGAGTGGGGGAGAGCGGGTGGGGGTTGTTGCAGATGTAGTCCGTCTGCTAAGGAGGAGCTGGTGCAGCCGTTTCAGACATCTCTCCTGTCAAGAAGAATGACAAAGCCTTCCCTGGAGGCCATGCAGCAGTGTACTCTCTCTCTCTGTCTCTCCCTCTCTCTCCGTCTCTCTCTCTCTCTGTCTCTCACATGTGTATCTCTCCTACCCTCTCACTTCTCAGCATCCAGTCTCCTCTCGTCTCTCCTTCAGACAGTGTGGGGGGAGCGCATGCACACACACACACACACACACACACACACACACACACACACACCTCTACCCTGAATGCCGGCGATACAAAAGCACAGCTCCGTGACTGCTCTTGGGTTCACAAACGACTGCCAGCCTGATTTTTCTTCTCACTAACGTGAAGACCTGATCTGGCTATTTGCATGACAGGGAGAGAGTGAATGAGAGAGTGAATGAGAGAGTGAATGAGAGAGTGAATGAGAGAGAGAGAGAGAGAGAGAGAGAGAGAGAGAGAGAGTGAGAGAGAGAGAGAGAGAGTGAGTGAGTGAGTGAGAGAGAGAGAGAGAGAGAGAGGGAGAGAGAGAGAGAGAGAGAGTGTGAAGATTAATTTGCCGGGTACAGTGGCGGTGTGTATAGTCCACCTGCAGCAGAGACGCTATCGGCAGACACAGGCGTCCTGCTGCTTCCAGCCTCTGCTTATGGAAATGAGGACGGGCGCTTTTCACAGCGTCTCCGTCACTCGGCACGTCTCGCTGGCCTTTAAGTGCGCGGCTGCGTCCCAGCGCCCCTCTTCTCCCCCCACCAGCAGGCGGAGGCCGAAGGTGCAGCATGGCAGTCATCGCGCTCCAGCCCTGTGGGGTTTTGAGGCAGTAGTGCGCTATGTGCCCCGGGGGGGGGGGTGAGTGGGTGCACACGCATGCTTGATTGTATCGGGGGGCAGCAGGTGCAGTACAGGACCCAGGTGCTCTCTTGTCGGGCCCCCAGTGAGGGTGTTCAGACCACCTACGAGCTCAAGGCCCGCGCCTGCATCTGATTCATTAAGATTTAATACTGTTGATCTGGACCGGCCTGCACCGCTCCGCTGTTTTACTGGGATTATCCTGGACATAATGAACCGCCGTTGCTTAGCTGCGCCTAACCAGTCCCTCATTACAGGACGAGCAGGCTGGATTCAATTATTTTGGGCAGTTTGGTATTTATGAAGCTCGTCGTCAGATCGGTTTCTGCCTCCGGATGTTTTTGCCTTAGAATATTTCTCTCTTTCTCTTCCTCTGTCTCTCTCTCTCCGCCTGTCTCTGTGCAGCTGCTCAGGGTGAGGAGATAGAGTGTGCGTTTAACGACCAGCAGCAGAGTGACGAGCACAGCGTGGCGGGGGATTGGCGGCTGGTTCGGGAGAACAACACCATTCTGTGCAGCAAGAGCAGTCGCTGCTATGGCCTCTGGGAGAAAACCTACGACGGGGACATCCGCCTCGTCAAACAGGGTAACACACACACACACACACACACACACAGAGTACCCGCGCACACGCACATGCAGTCAAGTCTGCCTTCAGTCAAGATCCGACAATAATTACCCGTGTGTTATAGGCCCCTGTGCATACAAACATGCATAGACACGCGTGCCCAGACAGTCTGATTTTATTCATGATGTGACAATGATCACCCTTGTGTTATAGGACTCTGTGCAGGCATACACACATGCGTAGACACGCACACACACACACACAGTCTGATCATTCAGGATGCGACAATGATCACTTTTGTATGCTAGGCAAGTGTGCAAACATACATATATATATACACGCGCGACCATGCACACACGCAGACAGGCCAATCTGATTTTTCTGAACCGACAATGATCACCCTTGAAAGAAAAGCCTGTGTACATAAATACATAAATATGTACATACATAGACACGCACACAAAAACGATCATAAATTGCCAGACAGTCTTATTTGATTCTATTCAAGGACTGGTGATATCCCTTGTATCATAGTCATGTGTGCATAGACACAAACATACAGGGTTGCTAACCACCCTCAACATTTTTGACCTCAGGCTGCTGGACGCACATCGGCGACCCGCAGGATTGCCCTGACGACCGTTGCGTGGTGACCACCACGCCGTCGCAGATCCAGAACGGCACCTACCGCTTCTGCTGCTGCAGCACCAACATGTGCAACGTCAACTTCACGGAGAACTGGGTGCCCAGTCCCACCAGCGCCACCATCCGTGAGTCCCCAGGCCTCCGCCCGCCTTTCACGTCAGCTCCGCCGCTCTGGCCAGGCTCAGGGTCCCATCAGCCACGCCTCGCCCTCGGTGTAGGCACGCTGCGGTTTCCTTTTAAGATTCAGATGCCCCTCTCATCTACGCGTCTTACCAGTAGACTGAGCTTTCAGAACCCTCTGCAGATGCAGGATTGATTAATGATTCAAACGCGATGCCCCGCCAGGCTGTGGATCTCGGAGGTGGATCCGGTTTATATATTAGAAAACGTAGACGTGTCAATTATAATATTAATTCCACGGAGTTCTAAAGTTTCAAGATTGTTTTTTCATAGTTTCCTAGCTTCATTGCTGCCATAGCAACAACTAGCAATGCAAACAGGGGGGAAGTCATGGCCTGGTGGTAGGGAACTGGTCTTGTGACTGGAGGGATGTGGGTTCTATTCCCAGACCTGAGGCCATGACTGAGGTGCCCTTGAGCAAGGCACCTAACCCCAACTGCTGCCCACCGCTCTGGGCACATGTGATCCACAGCCCCCTAGTAATCACTTGTGTGTGTGTGTGTGTTCTAACTGCACAGATGGGTTAAAAGCGGAGGACAAATTTCGATTGCGGTGTAAAAATCACAATTGACAAAATATGGCAAATTTTTATTTATTTATTTTTATATAAACATATGCAAGCCGTTGCATCGAAGAGAGATGCCATATATGCCCTGATGAGATTAATAGCAGCATTGACTTTACTGCAGCTTGAAGTGACATAGGTTAGTTCACCTTCTGGCTTCCTGTTGTGTGCGAGGCAACTTTGCTTTTGTCGTTTGTGCAGTAAAAGGCTCACGCTAGTGTTTGGGTCCCTGCCTGTAGCATGTAGCACTCAACATATCTCAGGCTACCTGCGGTTATTTGTTTCTCAAATCTGATCTGTTGAGACGACTGTCTGCACTGTTGTTTACAAGTGACCAAACGGGTTTTGTGTGTCCAGACATCACCGTCCTCGCTGCATGGGTTGCTGTGGTAACAATGTAGGCGTCGGTAACTACGTAGCTATGCTGGTGTTTCAAGCACAGATGCCTACCACCAAAGCACACAGACAAGTTATTTCTGCATCAGTCCACGGACTGTTGTCTTCACATTCTCTGGCGTGAATCGTGGTGCTTTTCTTGAATCTAAACACTGCTGTCACTCCGGATTTGAGATTGTCAGTGTTTGTGGCTCTGTGGGTGACTGTGAGTGTTTAGAGCGACACATCTGTAAAAATCTGATTAGAGTTGCATTTCAAACCACCTCCAAATGTGGTTTGGAGCTGGTTGGCTGGCAAAAGAAGGCTTTCAAAAAATATTGTGCTGTACAGACTATCAAAAATCTGATCCAATCAGATTTGAACTGTCTGTCTGAATGAAGTGGATGTTTTTGTGTGTCGTGTGATTTCTTCAGGTTTGTCATTTCACTCACAGCTCACGGCCCCTCCCTGCTCACTCAGACACTCTATCACTCTCACTCTCACTCTCACTCTGCCCTGTCAGCACGCTCAGCCCCATGTACCCTTAATAGAGTGAGAAACCTGCTGGCCGGTGTCCAGTGGTTGCCTTCCATCTCACCAAATGCTGCTCTGTTTCCAGGAATCTTTTGACCAAATGCAGCCTACTGTCTTTGGGGTTTTCTGAGGGCTTGAGTGGTGTGTCCTTCCTGCCCCAGACATCACCTCCCAGTCCTCATGTGTAGTGATGGGGCAGAAATATCAAATTCATAAAAATAATGTATTGTGAATTAGGCTTGTCCCGATCCAATGTTTGGATCGGATCGGCCGCTGATAATTGCAAAAAAATGTGTATTGGTATCAGATCGGCAGGTACAGGAAAATGCCGAGCCAGACTCCCAATCCAGTTTTTTTTTAAGTTTTCCAGCGCACCCATTTAGATGATCCATTCCAGTTTTTGCCAGTGAGAGTAAAATCTGGTCCGCATTTTCCAGCACACCTTCAGCACAAGAGCGTAGCATTTCCCCAATTTAGCTCAGTGTCATCTCCTAACCATTAAGACGGCCATGTAAATTTGAAGTTATCGGTAAAAATGTCAGTTGTGTGGGACAAAGACGAAGAGGTAGAGTGCAACATATGCCACAGTAAAGTCAAGCGTGGTGGTAAAGCTGTAAGAACTTTTAATACAACCAATCTAATCAAGCATTTAGCGAAATACCACCATAAACAACATGAAGAGTTTGTAAAGAAAACCGAAGACAAAAAGAAAGGTCTTACACAACTAACACTGGCAGAAACGTTTGCAAAGCGTGACAAACTGCCACTTTTAAAAATATAATTTACAATATTATTTGCACTTATGGCTTTTTTAAGCCTTGGTTTACTGATGCCATTTCTGTTTGTTATTTATTATTTTGTCTATTTTGAGTTTATTAATTGCTAAATAAACAGGTCAGTTTCTCCTTACCAACCATTGTGTATTATTCAAACACACTAATTCAGCTGGCTACTTGTTATCAATAGTAAAATGCTTTTCAACATGAGTTTGACAACAAAGTAAGTTTAAACTTTAATACATGCTTGGATAGGCCAGTATCGTTATTGGCCGATATCAGTATCGGATCGGAAGTGCAAATAAATATTGGTATCGGATCGGAAGTTCAAAAAGCTGGATCGGGTCATCCCTATTGTGAATATACTCCGACAAAATCACATACAAGTTTCTTGAAGTAAATAAAAGTAAATTGTAACACTGCATAAAAATAGCAGTTTGCTAATTGTATTGTATGTAATTACATTTATCAGCTATTTGCATTTTTACATTTTAAGCCAGCATCTCTATTACAAAGTCTCTATTTTCCTCACACTTGTCTCACCTACTAAGTGAGTGTGTGCATGTGTGTGTTGGTGGGTGTAGGTGGGTGGTTTGATGGAGGCCTTTACAGTGCACATTTATTTAACATCTGGGTTGGTATAATATTGAGCTTACTGAAGAGGACCTTACTGGGGGGCTTGTCCAATCGTAGTTAAGCTTGGGGGGGGGGGGGGGGTGGCCAATCGTAGTTAAGCTTACTGAGGAGGACCTTACTGGGGGGCTGGCCAATCGTAGTTAAGCTTACTGAGGAGGACCTTACTGGGGGGCTGGCCAATCGTAGTTAAGCTTACTGAGGAGGACCTTACTGGGGGGCTGGCCAATCGTAGTTAAGCTTACTGAGGAGGACCTTACTGGGGGGCTGGCCAATCGTAGTTGCAGCCTTGACTTTGGGAGGTACCTAATACTACAGTCATCAACCTTTAGCAGAGCTGGATGCTCCAGGAAGCTCCACACTCAGACTCAGAAGTATCCATCATACAGTGCTCACTAATCCAGTACGTTTGCATCAAGAGTCCCGAATCATAGAGTCAGGAGTGCAAACGCGAGTGAACTTAACTCTGGATCTTAAGCTCTCCATCGAGAGGCTCCTCACGTAGCTGTGCAGTCCCCACAGACGAGCACTGGCGGCAGGACGGGGTCCACGGTAGAGCCAAGCAACTCCAGAGTCACCGCTGACACGAGGCGCCACGTTCGCCGCACAAGTCAGTTCGTCGTCGAGATACGGAGGCACGCACGAGCCGCGCCGGCTGAGAAAGGAAGTGGAGTTGCATCACGCGCCACGGAGCCCCACTCCGGCTCTGCATGCAGCCTCGGCACAAGAGCTGCGCTGCAGGAGCTCCGCGAAGAGAAGCGAGCGAGATCACTGTCGACGGTGCCAAGTGTCAGCCGGAGCGGTGTAGAAGCACGTTGCCACTGGAGACTGGTGCCGTGGAAACGTGTTCTGCGGCGAGATGAATCATGCTTCACAATCTGGCGGTCTGACGGATGAGAGTCTGCCAGGAGACGCCGCATAGTGCAGCAGTGAAGTTTGGTGGAGGAGAGAGAAGGGTCTGTTGTTCAGGGTATGGCCCTCGGTTCTTCAGAAGGGTAATATCACGTAATAAGACATTCGGGACAATGTGCTTTGCAGACTCGGTGCCCTCAGTTTGGGGAAGACCCATTTCTGTTGCAACATGGCCGTGCCCCTGTGTACACAACAAGGTCCTTAAAGGTCCTTAAGGTCCTGCCATTGGTCAGGTGGCCACATATGTTTGGCTAAACAGTCCAGAGCCGACCACGCAGTGTGCGCTGGTTGGACTGAAAAGCCCTGGCCCGTGTGCCGTGGTGCCTGCGGTCCACTTCACATCTCCCGGGCAGGCTGAGAAGAGTTTGAAGAGGGAGGCGTAGAGAGGCAGGCATGCCGGGTGGTGCCGGGCGGTGCCAGGCGGTGCCGGGTGGTGCCGGGTGGTGCAGGGCTACTCCTCCACCCATTCTGCTCTCCCTTATCCTCCAGCACGGAGCTGTGAGGAGTCCTGCCTCAGGCCATGACCCTCATCTGCCAATCCTCACCTCACACCTTCTAACCGCCATCATATTTATCATCCCTCTCATTCACGCTCTCTCTCTCTCTCTCTTTCTTTCTTTCTTTTTCTCTCTTTCTCTTTCTGTCTTTTCTCTTTTTGTCTTTTGGCTTTCAGAGCGCCTCTATAGAAGTGGCCCTGGTGTAGGAACAGGATTGAGTCACAGCACAAATGCGGCCGAACAATGTAGTGAGAAATGGAAGAAATGAAAAAAACAAAAAACAAATCAATGGCTGTCAGATTGTGTCGCCGTGAGTGATTCCTTCACAGCCTGCGTTGGTTTGCCCAACAGTTGAAATCTTTTGACTCCTTTTGCTTTTCTTCGCCCCCCCTAACCACACCCCCTTCTGTTTTGCTACTGAAAGCTGTTGATGTGCATGTTGATTTATGAATTAATAATGAAAAAAAAGCCTTTTACTAAAGCAAGCATGGCACATGCCTAATGAAAGTACATTAAAATAAATCTTTCAAGTCTTTCTGGGTAACGGTGAAATGCACAGCAGTGGAGTTAATTTTCATGAGAGAGTTTGCGTGTGTGTGTGTCATAGGGCAATTGTCTGTGTTTTGGCCTGGTGCCTGGGCTCAGGGGCCTGCAGAGGCTGAACTGGGACAGAGGACGACAGATTAATCAGAGAGGGAAAAAAAACACCTCCATCCAATGGCCATTATTGTTGTTGAGTGAACCGCCCACACATTTGTGTCCTCAGAAACCGCATTACCACTTTCCCCATTGCATCCACCCAGGACCCTGGCATACTTCCTGCTTGTAGTTTACAGTGCACAGCGAGGTGGAGTACCTCCGGGGGTCACACGTCTCAGGCCCACGTGACCCGCGGCACGCGTGCCCCGCCAGGGCTAATGTTATCGGCTCTGCCCAGCACACGTGGGCACACGCCACAACCCTGCCAGCTCCATCACGCCTCACCGTCACGGCGCCCCTTGGAGGTCTCTCTCCCCAGCACGATTCCAGAATACCTGATCAGCCCTCCAAGCACGAGCTGGTCCTGTAAGCCCCGTGGCTCTACAGAACCTTTTATCGCCCAGAGATCAAAGGCAGTTGCAGGGGGCAGTGGCGGGGCAGTTGAGCCACGCTGCCCCCCTGGGACCCCAGAGAGCAGCGGTCTACAGCTACTTCACAGTCGTTCGTTCCTCCATCTTCTGAGGCACATCGAAAGCATTTTGAAAGGACGTAGAGTCCCCAGGAAGACAAGTGAAAACACACGGAGGGAGAAACATGGCCCGTTGCTGTACGACCCTGCTCCGATGAACCTGACTACATTCCTCAGTGCTTATGGTGTCTGTCATGCAGTTCATCTCACCGGTGACGGTGAGGGTAAACGGTAAAAGTTAGGCTTAACTTGGGGGGGGGGTTGGGAGTTCTAGCGTTCCCTGTGTGTTTGGTCATCAGTGCATGTAGCCGGTGGGTGGAGGGGTGGATTATGTCTGCAGTCCTGGTACTGATGATTAATGAACTGTATTCTCTAAAAGCTACCATCCCGTATAACACGGTGTGTTTGTGTGTGTGTGTTTGTTTGCTTAGCTGCTTCCTCGTTAGTGATATTGTGTACCACATAATGTCTTCTGACCTACACAGGAAATAAAACAGTCTGCCCCTCTCGTAAGCATATCAGCCAGCTCCATTTTGTTGTATTCGGTGGTGTGGAGCGTGAGGTGCCGCTCAGACTGTGTGGGGGGGGATTGAGCGCGTGCGTGAAGGCCACAGCGTGCCGATCGATCAGGCATAGATTAACCTTGGCAGCTGGTTTAATTGCAGAGAGGGAGCTGAAAAAATGAGCTCCCTGCTGACATGGCGTCTTCACCGATCTGTCCCCTGCTTCACCCCTCCTGTTCTCCGCTCGGATTCGTTCTCCCGCTCCCTCCTCTTTCTGTCTCCTTTTCTCTCCTTTTTTCACATCCTCCCACTTTCTGTCCTCTGCTCATTTTATAAATTGTCATCTCCTCTTCCTCGTTTCCTCTCCTTCTTCCTCTCCTCACCATTCCCCTACATACTCTCTCTTTCTCTCTCTCTCTCTCTCTCTCTCACCTGCTTTCTGCTGAGGCCATAAATAGTCGAAATAGTGTTTCGCCGAGGCCCTGCTGCTCTAATTCACGCCCGTCCTCCTTTTCCTCGTTTCCTTCCATTGATTTCCCCATTAATGCCATTAGGAGTCCTCGTGCCTCACGTGTGCGGGGGGGAGGAGGTGCGGCGCATTCCTGCGAGGTGCGCTACGAGGAGGCCCCGCGGGGCGGCACGTGTGACTAATTGAGCCGTTTGAAGTCGAGCATGCGGCGGCTACGTGGGCGGCTACGTGGGCGGCCCCCAGACAGCACAGAGGAGAGACGCGACAGGCAGGTGCCAAACAAGGAACCGCCCGCAGCCCAAACTTACGTCTTTCCCTCCGGCGGAGTCCCAGAGGCCACGCCCCCTGTCTGCAGCTTCACCCTCACCCCTCGTGCTCCTGGATGCTGATTGATCGATTCCAGCTTCTTTTTTTTTTTTATGTGTACAACAGGATTTAAAAAGAGGGTGTTGAGTGTGGTATTCTTGGTACGGGCTTGTCCTGCCTCCTCTCTCTCTCTCTCTCTCTCTCTCTCTCTCTATCTCTATCTCTCTCTCTCCTTCTCTCTCTCCACCACCCGCTCAGGTTGAACCTGGAACGCGGTGGCTTGCATGATTGATGGTGTGGTTGCCGTGGCGCTGGGCGGATAGGCCCAGGCGTGACTCTGATTCATGGCCGTGTCAGCACTCTCCCCGGCAGGGGTCAGTAGGGTCAAGTGCTTCGGGGTCACGGGGGTCACGGTCACGGGCGCCCATGCTGCTGGGTGAAACCTGAACTCACATAACCAGCCTGGCTGCCTGTAGACGTCTGCGTGTTCAGCCTTGTCGGACCGGGGGGGGGGGGGGGGGGGGGGGGGGGGGGGGGGTGTTTCAGACACAACCCGATATGCCACTTTGTTCTATGTCCTGCTTTTGTCATCAGCCCTGTTACCGAGTCACATCTCTACATAGAAATTGAAATATTACACACACACACACACACACACACACACCCCTACACATACACACACACACACACAACCTCAAACTCACAGGTTCCTTTTCTTCATCTTCACTCACTGTCTTCATATTTTTTCATGTTTTTGATGCCCTTTTGCTATCTTGTTTTCTCTCTATATAGCTCTTTCTGTGTTTTTTTTTCTATTTTTCCCTTAATCTATCACTTTCTCTGTCTCTCATGTTTCTCACCCCCCCCAACACTTTGTCTCTTCTCTTTGTGTTGCTCCTCCAGCCCTTTAGGCTGTTCGTGATGTGGGTCTCAACCTCGTCCTCAGTTGCCTGTCAGGGGTTTTTTATCTGGGAGCTGCTGGGCTTGGACTGTATTGCAGCTGCTGTACACGCTTGAACGGAAGCGGCCGCCATTGATCTCTGAAACGCTCGCATTTGCCACCATAACCGTGACGTCTAAGAGTGATACAGTATGATGAGGGCCCAGACAGCCAGACTGGAATCGTGAAGCCGTCAGGACAAATGGAAAAAGGCTGAAATAAGCGTTCATGATGTGGTTATTCCTGGAACTGGGGGGGGGGGGGGGGGGGGGGGGGGGGGGGGGTGTTATCCAAGAGGAAATTCCTCTTGAGTTGCAGGGCTGTGGACACTGGAAGGTCTCTGATAGGCACGAGTCTGTTTCTCACGGAGCCCAGCTTAATCATCAGCACTGGCGGTCCAAAAGGCAGCAGCAGGAAGAGAGGGTGTGAAGAAGACTCCCGCCACACCAGCCCTGCCAGACCCGATAGCCTCCACACGGTCGCCGTTTGTCAACATGCCTCGGGGGCCTGGGCGAGCGCGAGGCTCGTGCGGGAAACCTCACGTGAGCTGCGATTCGTCGGCCCGCTTTGGACAGCCCCACCCCCACATCCCACCCCCGTTTCCTTGATAAAGGTTATCCAGCTTGGGTTGTGCTTCTGTATAGTGGATATGGAGGTTAGACGTTCAGCTCTGGGCCCTGTTGCTTCACACAATACATATATGGGATAATCGAATAAAAGTGCCTTATTAGTTATTAATACGCCGGTAATAACCCAATTTCTCATCTGTGTGTTGAGCTGTGAGGCAAACGCGTGTTGTTCCTGCAGAGCAATTAGGCCAATCTTGTTTGCTAAACCGTGTTAGCGGTAGGAAGTGGGGCTGCTTGTCGGAGTGCCTGGCTCTGTTTGAGAACATTAGGTTTGCGAGAGGCATTACTGCACGTAGCTACACTTCACTGTGTCATCTGTGCGTGGGTGGAGCGGTGGGAGTGGAAGGCATAGGTACCACGCGGCTGTAGGCCTCGGGGCGCGGGACGGTCCCGTCCTCCTGCTGCGGTTGTGAGTTTTACCCTGCGAGAGCCAGTGATCGGTTTTACCGCTTGGCCAGCGGTGAAACGAGGTCGTTACCTGGCTGTAGATGTGCCTGCTTTGACCAAATAACCTACATTTGTTGAGTCATGAAAAGGCGATGATTCATCCGAACTCCCACAGAACACTGCGCTGGAACGGTGGAGTGTGGTGAGGAGGGCCGTGAGCGTAGTGCCTTCTGCCGCTGTGGTGCTCTGGTTGGCCAGTTTTGTGCTAGTGATAAACTAACACTATTGTCCCGTGCTCCTAAGCGTCAGAGGTGTGTGGTGTTTTGGTTTGTACGCTGTAGTTTGTGTTGATTTGCCCACGCCGCCCCCGGCCCTCGTCCTGCTGGGCTGGACGGAGCGCTGTCTTGTTTGTTCAGCTACGCTGTTGTGCACGTGGCGTGCAGATGCTGGTCGTCTTCCTGATTCACACTTTTCAGTCGCTCCTGTTTTCTCGGTCGCTCACACGCACAGACTCATACGTGCACCTTGAGAGGGTCCTTTTGTGTGTGTGTGTGTGTGTGCGTGGTGTGTGTGTGTGTGCGCGCATGCATGTGCATCAGAGAGAGAGAGAGAGAGAGAGAGAGAGAGAATGAGGTGGCACTGTTATCTGGGTCAAAGACTATCATGGTGTTTGTGCTGTTTCTGCCTGCCATGTTATCACTTTATTACATGAGTGTGCTGCAGTGCTGACTTACCCATTAGCTTAGTCTCTCAACCTTTATGTGCACACACACACACACACACACACACACACACACGCATGCACGCACACACACACACACACACACACACACACACACACACACACACACACACACACACACACACACACACACACACACAGACAGACAGACAGACACACACACACACACACACACACACACACAACACACACACACACAGACAGCTCCTGATTAATAACCAGACTAGTTGAATTAGCTTGAAGAAACCAAAAGCATTTTTGCTAAATGAGTGGCAGATGGAATTCGCAAGTGTTTCTCTAATTATCTTTTAAATGAGTTGTTAGAGAGCTGCACAC
>NC_135214.1:16332137-16334727 GCF_052324685.1 Brachyhypopomus gauderio
TCACTATAGCAACAGGCGCTTTTGGGCGGTTTGGGACTTTGTGGCGTGTTTACAGGTGAACAGCCATGTTACGTGATGGAGACCCACTCGATCATGACAGATCTGTCCAGGGCTGAGGTGCCTCACATGACGGCTCTGAATATGGATATTGACACCTGTGGTTTTTTAATACTACAACACCTTTTTGTTGCAGGATACAAATTTGTGTCTTTTCGTATCTGCATATATATTTAGATGTACAAACACCAATGATAACAGCAATAGATGAGCCAGTGGTTTAAATACTTGGCCATGGCAATGTCAGCTCTGTTGATCAGTTGTCTGAAAGTCCATAGTGTAGAAGAGGAGGGTGTAAATGGCAGAATTGCTGGTGTGGTGTATTAACTAGTATTATCAGTCTATCTCTGAATCCCCTCCCAGACAATACTGATCATTATAGTGCGCAATATGGCTCGCTATGTAAGGAAATTACTGTTAGCACATGGTGCTATTGCCACGTGAGTTTTTATTTCTGTGGCTTATTTAACCATCTGTGGTCAGGCTCCAATAGGTGACTAACTGATGAGGCCTTAGTTTAATTTGTGCACTTGTGTAGAAGAATGGTGTCAGCTCAGTGTTTGGGGTCCAACCAAATGAATATGAACAACTTACTTAGGTGGGAAAGCAAAGACAATGCCAACATAATCCTCTACACTACACTCCCTGGTCCAGTACACACTGAATTCTGTCTGCTGTAGTTGTGAGTGCAAAATAAAGATTCAGCACATACCGCTGAAGGGTTAATTGCCGAGATAATTATGGCAGTCAGAGATAATTGTAGCAGTATTTTTATGAACCTATCTGTGTTGTTGTAAGTTGTTAAGACTTATAATCAACATTTTTTGGGGAACTGTACATGAATCTAAACCATTTTATTTAACACAGCATGTGTGTGTTTTTTTTCCAGAATTAAGATCACTATCTTTTGATTGCTCTCCCGTTGAGATGCGTCAGATCACTTAGGCTGTGGGAATGGGTCACGCTCACCACAACATGGCCTACTGCTATAATTCTGGACACCACTGTCGTTTGTGTAAATTGACGTGATTATCTGTGCCTCACATTTATCATCTCTTTCCCTTTGAGTCACCGATTGCATATTGTAGGACAGTGTCAATGTGTGGGGCACCGTTCTCTCTCTGCCTAACTGTTGTGTGTGCTTGTGTGTGCACATTTGTGTGTGTGTAGGGCTCCCTGTGCCAATACCTGAGTCTTCATACTCTAGACTGGGTCAGCTGTTGCCGTCTGGCTCACTCCGTCACTAGAGGGCTGGCCTACCTGCACACGGAGCAGCTGAGAGGAGGTGAGGGTCACCTTCATACATGTTGTGTACGCACACACCTGCACGCACACACAGGCCCGCCTCAACTCACACAGGCTCCACCCCTACTCCGCACCGGGGCACAGCGCGGCAAAACTACACACCCCGTTTGGTCTCAAATGATTTTCATTGGTAGTCCACAGTGAAGCAAGGCTCCTCATCTCCAGCACGTTCCTCTCTGGAGGAGCTTTGTTTCCACCGGCAGCAGGACCTCCCACCCCCTCCTCCCCCTCCATCTCCTCCCAACCTGTCTGTGGCTCTGTGGAGTGACGTCTGTGGTCCAGATGTACTCCGCCCACCCGAGCCCTGGACGCCACCACCCGTTTACATCCTGCCCCCCCCCGTCATCCGCCCCGCCCCTCTTGTGAAGCGTGCGCACGCCGCCGAGTTTAGCAGAGCCTCGGGGTGCGAGGGCAAAGTTGCCGGAGAAGCGTGTAGGTAGAGTGTGCTGAACTATGTCACTGGAGATGACGGATGAGAGGTGACAGTCGTGGGGAAGGGGGCGGGGCTGGAGACGCCCACGTCTGTTGTGCCATTTTATGAACGCGGGAAAGCATCAGAGGATCAGAGGAGGGCTCGGGTTGCTCCACCCCGGTCTCCCGGTTCCCCGAGGGCCGCCGGCGGAAGCAGGCCAAGCGCAGGCTATATTGGGTGTTTTCCACCACTCGTTTCTTGGCCGACGGCACAACGCCAGAGGGCTGCGGCGGGAGGGCCACATCGCCGGCTCTCTGCCCCACTTCTCTCTCTCCCTCTCCGCCCCTGCCTCCTCTACAGCCTGGAGTTCAGAGCTCCAGACATGGGGGGGGGGGGGGGGGGGGGGGGGGGGGGGGGGGGGGGGGGGGGGGGGCCTCTGCGCTGACAGGAGTCAGTTGTGCTGCCACCTGGTGGCGGTCTGTGTGACGTGCAACTCGTGCCACCGATGCGGTTTGCTCCAGTACGCTGCAGTGTTGTGCAGAACAAATGCCAGTTCTGAGTGCACTGCACTATTTCCAACAGCTCTGGGTTTTCTCAGTAATGCCTGTTGCCTGTTATCTTTCCGTTCAGTGAGAAAAAAGCTTCAAAGTATCGCCTGCTATGATTTTTCGGTCCTGTGGGTAGAGCTACAGTCACACATTTCTTACATTTACATTTGTTTTATGTGTACTTCACACCTGCTACCTTTCCCTGGAACGCCAGTGGTGAAATGACTCACGACTGTCACTGCAGGGGCTCTTGCATTGAAAGCATGAA